>NC_091127.1:23720390-23987890 GCF_040183065.1 Periplaneta americana | reverse complement strand
CTTTCTTAATTGTTTTGATGTTAGGAACACGTCCTGGAAATATTTGACACCAATTTAGATACACTCTGTATAAGACAAAAAATGTTAGGTTTCACAAAAAAAATTGTGGTCAAACGCTTGGGTGAAAATTTCCACACTTACAATTTGCTAGAAAGTGTAGTGTTAATGATTGGATCAAGTGCAGTGTATTCACAATCAGCTGTTCCCACTCCTTCCACCTCAACATCACAGCCGTCAACAATACAACCAGACTCCGCAGGAGAGGGTGACGACGAGTAAATTATATTTTTCTCCGCATATGTATATTTTTCTTATTTTTATTTAGTGATATTTATTATTAATTTTTAGCGACATTTTTCGGGATTTTTTTAACAAACTTTGGAGAGATTTAGCTACTTTTGTTGAAAAGTTAGCGAGATTGTAGGGCGATATGTTGGCAACAGTGATCGAGATTACTGCACCAATCGATACTTCTGATGGGCAAGATCTGAGTTTAAGGTTATTCTCGAGGTACTTCCGTATTCTTCAACTTCAAAAATTGCGTTGCACCAATGCTCACCACTTCATGTTACTCATTTTATATTAGTGTATTTATGAAAAACCTACTTTAAGCATAAAATATCTACCGGAAACGTGAGATATTAGTATAGTTGAATTCTTTACGGTACTGGTTACAAATTTCATCGGGTTTCATGTTCCGAAAGAGCTTAAAGGACACTGGGACTGAGTTTTGAAACTTTTAAAGTTTTTTATTAATTTTTCTCAAATTCAGCAGGTTTGTTGTGTCTGTACGTTTAAATTACAGTACCAAATTTAATTAAGTTTAATTAATTAATTCTTTAGATATTAGTTTTCGCGTATTTTAATGATATTAAATTATGCGTAAAATCAAAACATCCCTGACGGCTTCAGAATTATTTTTGCTTTTAGAAATCTTCTGTGAAGGACTCACATTTCATGATAAAGAAAACTGCGCATGGATTTTTAAATTTGAGAATTGTTTCATGAGATAAACATTTTCTTACAAATCATAATTTTTGCTTGATAATTTTCTCTAATTTTTAGAAGTTAAAAATGTATATCATGAAAAATTTTCAGTGAAGAGCTGATTCCATGCACAGCTTCGTGTATTGCAATATGCTGAGTTTTCTTGCAAAGTTTCATGTAAATCGGAGCAAATGGAAGCCGCTAGGAATTTTATTATTGACCAAAAACGTAGCTTTGAGAAAACGCAATTTTAAGTGGGTGTGACATTTTTAAAATAGTCGCCAGACCTTTAAAGTAGGCGGGGGCTAAATATAGGACACAATGTTAAACTAATAATAATAATAATAATAATAATAATAATAATAATAATAATAATAATGATTTATTTAACCTGGCAGAGTTAAGGCCATACGGCCTTCTCTAACACTCAACCAGGAGTAAAAATTGCGTTATAGAAACACTACAAATTTACAAAGTACACACAAAACTGAATAAGATAATAATAATAATAAAATGTAAACAACAAGTAAGAAGAAATCAGACATAATATATAACATACAGAAAGAAAGAAAAAAGCATAATAAAATGTGAACAGCAGGTCAAAAATAAATGAGGCCTACAAAGTATAAAAAAATAAGACAATTATTGATAATAATAATAATAATAATAATAATAATAATAATAATAATAAATAAATAAGAATAGTAATGATAATAATAATGATAATAATAATATTAATAATAATAATTATTATTATTATTATTATTATAATAAATAAAATAATAATAACAGGCCTAATAGTAATAATAATACTAATAGTAGTAATACAATCGTGCAGTACAAAGCATACAATGAATACAATATTTTTAAGTACACACAGTAAGGAAAATTATGTTTATATATAGCTCAACTTATCACATTAGACATATACCATTATCGGAAAATATGAAAACAAAAATATAAAATAAGTTAAATATCACTAGAACATAAAAAAATGTATTAGGTAATTATTTATTTGAAAAAAATAGGCGCGTGTTTTTTTTCAAAATTGTACTAAGTGATGACTTAGTTTGATTTGGAAAAAATTTCAGAATATTTCCCTATACTGGTTAATTCAAGTATGTTCTATTAACTGAAGAAATGTTGCACATATTTATTATTAAATACTGTAAAACGTTTTATGTGTTAGTTTTGGCATGGAATATTACATTTTCCATTTACAGAAATAAAGAATTGAATTTCAAATGCTGAAAAAAAAAATATATTACACTGTAGGTATTATGACAAATACTTTAACTTATTACTACCATTAGTTGTAACGTAGATTTTACACTTTACATTTACAAAAATTGAAAATGGTTGAATTGGATTTTCTATTTTCACTGAAATTGAAATCTAACTTATTTATTACTACACTAATTGAACTTAATATGTACAATTTTACAATTTTCTTATTTTCATTTAAACAAACGGCTTTTCTTGGTCATGCATACGAACAGTATTATCATTGTCCCCCTCAGGTTCCTTCAGTGCTTGTCCATAAAATTGTTTGGCTTTACTATTTTCCTGAGGTATGCATTTCACCAGCTTAAGAACGTCTTTCCTTTTTTCAAAGCTAATGGTATTTTTTAATGTTACATCAGGAATATTAGTAGTGAACTGCAACGTGCAACTACACTAGAAGGATTGAAATAAAACGCGCCAAACACTGATAAGTCAGCTGTGTCGATAGCTAGTGCGCATGCGTACCGACTTAGTTGGGTTTGGAATAAAACAACAGTTGACTTAGTTGAATTTGGAAAACAACTAAAAAATCACCAAAAATTGACTTACAAGGAGAGGACACGCTCTGTATATCACCGAATTAAATAAGATTTTGTGACATGTATAATTTATTTCAAGAAATAGTCTGCCCAGGCATCCTGGGTTGCCAAAAACACAGAATAACACACATATAAGAATAGTAATGATTACAGTAAGATAGATGAGCCAAATTTAAATGTGAACTAGGAGCTTAAGTTTAAGAAATAATAAATTTGTACATATATTTGTAACAATCACACACTAACGAATAGAAAGGGGGGGGGTATTATGATATTCCGTATAAATGATTTTTCAGAATTGCCACAGACCCTTTAATGGTTGAAGTAATTATTTTTGGAATGATGTCATGGATTCCAAATGTTTTGATAGTGTTTACAGTTGATCGTGGGATGGTGCCCCTCGCTCCGATCATTAAACCATGTACTTCCCAGGTGCCTTCCATCTGATATTTTTCTCGAAAATACGGAATAGTAGGCTCATAAATTTGTTGTTTTTCTTTGTTGACCTCGGATGGTTGGGTCTGGCTCATCTCAAATCTAACAGTTGGGTCCAGTATAAAGCCTTTACTATTAGTCTTGTCTAGAGCCACGATGTCCGCTCTTCTAATTCCGCCGCCTTCAGACGCAACGCAGTGCACCTCTTCATGGACCTCGAAGGATTTGTTTCTAAGGGCTTGTGCTATTAGTTTTCGGATGTTATGATGGCGTGAATTTCTCAGGAGTTCTCCATGCTGACAGGATCCTAGGACGTGTGCTAAGGTTTCAATCTCGTTGCAGTATCTGCAACGGAAACCGTCCAAGGATCTCCCATGAAGACTTCTCACTGGTGCTACGTTAGCATTCATCTTAATTGCGTCCCGCCATTCAGAGGAAGATAGACCCTCCTTAGAAAAAAGAAAGACGTAGGGGAGAGTGTTGTACCTTTAAACACTTTTCATACTTTATTTTTTTTAACTTTGGGAGATGAAATTTTTAAATGAAAAAATGCTTGAAATAATTATTTAAGATTCCTTTACAACTTCCTGTATGTATTTTCCTGTTTTACAGATCTATTAAGGATGGGAAAAATAAAATGAAGGGATATGTAATGTGTTCAAAGGTACAACAGGATCATGTACCTTGGAACATACACTCTTGTAAGTTGGAACACATGGAATATAGCAGGGAATACAGCTGTAAAAGCTGACAATCATATTTAAAATGTATTTGCAATCATAAACCAGAGCAGGCTTCTCTGATTGAGATTTTATTTCCTGGAGAACCAATAACTGCTTCAACAGCTTTCTTCAAGACATCCGAATCAATTGGGGGCCTCTTTAATTCCAGACTTACTTCGTGACATGACCTTAAAATAAAAGAAAAACAAAAACCGATAGTATCGTGTAATTTGGAACATGTTCCATGGTACAAGATGTTTTGTGTTCAAAGGTACAAGAGGGTGCACGTTTAAACAAATATGGCTCCGAAAACTAGAGAGTCAAATAAATCATGGAAATTAAAATATGTTATTACTCACCAGATGATAGGGAACACACCGTACTTGAAAGATTTTAACAAATGCAATCTGGTTTTGTGTTAGAAAACATACATCAATGAACGAAATGTTTACTTTTGGTACTAAAAAAACTTCTTTTGTCCACGGAACTCACACTTTGCAATAAATCAAACTGTAACTACGACCAGAGCTACTTAGCGGCTTTCTCTACAATCTACTTCATTTTGAGTCCTCTAGGTAGCAGCAAAAATTAAAAAACAAAAAATGTTCAAAGGTACGCTATGCTAAAGGTACAACAGTCTCCTCTACTGTTTAAAATCATACCTGGTATGGGTGGCCAATGACCCCTCGTTTTGAAAATATTGGGTATTGTTTGTGACATACTTCCGTTAGGTGTCTAATAGGAAAACGTTAGACTGTGTAACGACGTAGCTCATATGGTTGGATGCTGAGTTGTCATCCAGGCAACCTGAGTTCGAATCCTAATGCCTTCTCATTTTTTAAAGCTTGATATTATTGTTATTATTATTATTATTATTATTATTATTATTATTATTATTATTATTATTATTTCCTTTTTTATTCATATTCAGTTGTCAGCTCCTATATTCAAAGCCATGCTGAAATATGCGTGATATGCATCAAAATTAATAAACGAATGAGAAGTGTTTGTGAATGTGAAAGATATCTGTTTCGCAGTAGAAGTACGGAAAAATGTGTGTGACTGTGGACAGCCTTCTTTCATTTGCTGTGCATGGTGCAGGAAATATGTATGTTTTGTGTGTTTTTATGACATTTATCATGATGAATCGGGTACAAAATGAAGTGGAATAGCTGCTACAGAAACAGAACAGACACCAGTGACACATCTTACCTGTCTACATGAGCAATATTTCATTGTTTATCCTTTACAATACAATGTTGTTAATTATAATTTGTTTAAAACATGATGAAGCATTCAATACATTGAGAAATATGATATATGTAAATAGATTACTGTGATCACAATATTAATCATCATTAAAATAAAAAATATAGAACCAATTAAGATTCGAACTCATGTTGCCTGGATAACAACTCAGCATCCAACCATATGGGCTACGCCGTTACACAGTCTAATGCTTCCCTATTGAGCACCTAACGGAAGTATGTCACAAACAATAGCCAATATTTTCAAAACGAGGGGTCATTGGCCACCCATACCAGGTATGACTTTAAACAGCACGCCTTGTACTTTCATCTCACACAATCTTATTCTATTTGGTGATATACAGAGCGTGTCCTCTCCTTGTTAGTTGGTTTTGGAATCCATCTCTTCAATTGTGGTACCTTATTCACGGAGCATTATATTCATAGAAGCATATGCATAGAGTAGGACACGACTGACCTTCTGGCAAGTAATGTATGAATACTACTCATTAAACCTCAGCATTAACAGTTTGGTATCATATATCTGGGGAAGAGAATACCACCAAAAGGGATTGTGAGTAAGCTTCTGAAACTGATTAAAGTTTCAGGGCTGTTTAATTAACTACGCCCTTGTAATGTTAAAGAGGCAGGCACAATGAACCAATTGGAGCTGCTGCGGTGAAGTCTAGTATAATCCCAGCCTCTTCCCGTTCAACTTTTCAGTTACACGAAGTCAAGAGAAAGTACTGATATTGCCTACTGAAGATGACGTACATATATTTATTTCATTTTTATTGAAAAGAAAATATCTTAATATCTCATTATACTAAATACAAGGTGTACACGATATAAACTGCCAAAAAATACTGGTGGCAGAGCAGTGATGTCAAAGCAAGCTGACCTTGACGTCGTGCGCGGGCATCAAGCGCTAAGTATGGAAAGAGGAAGGATTGTGTATATGAATAAGCAGCATGTTGGAATAAAAGAACAGTGGTGCACAAAGTTCAAACAGAACGTGAAATTTTATGTCGTTATTTTATATGGTTTCTTTATGTTTGATATTATCTATATGGTCTGTAAAATAAAAGTACTAATACCAATTTCTTAATATTGCAGTTGTGTTTTAAATGTTAATAACATAATAAAGAGTTAAGAAGGAAAATACACATAAATTCCATAGTAGTAGAACTATACTGTACTAAATGGATCAAACACAGCATTCATAAAGAAAGTGATATCCCAAGAAAAGAGATTGAGTATGACATGATAAGTTGGAATTGATATTGTTGGTACCTTTAGCCTTATAAAAGTAGTCAATAAACTAATCAAAGCAATATTAGGCCTACAGTACAAAGCAAAGTTACCTAGGTGCTGTATATGTTTTAAGTGTAACTAATATTCCATAACAAAACTCTTATCGCATTTTACTTTTAAGGTGATATTGGTGAGCAACTTACTATCATCAGAATATTAAATTATTTTCTCGAAATGTGCTGAAGCTATAGAGCTGACATTTTTACAACATATGACCACGTATCTTTTGCTTATGATGTAACAGTAGTTGCTTTGTTAATTAATTTCCTTACAAACAATTTCCATGCGAATATTTTCAAAATCTTCAATACACTATCTTCAGTAATACGTATTTACAGTATATTAGATTTACGAAAAACATTCTGTAAGGCTACTAAATAAATAGGCCTATATCTGAAAATTTCACTTTTATATAAAAAAAAATTGAGAAAATATTTCTTGAATTAAATAATCAAACTTGTGTAAAATTTGCATTAAAATTAAAACTTACATCCTTATAATGCACTTATACTTCTCAGTCAAATCTAAAAATTAACATGGATACAGTTTTAATAAGTTCTCTTCCCTTTATCAATTGAATCAGTGCTGGCCATCCCTGAATATAGCTCGACCAAGCGGCATACACCACCTCTTTCGTCTGTCTCTTTCCTTTCCGCTGTAAAGCGCTCAGGCTCTCCTGAGCTCTAAAGCGCGCGCTTGCTCCTATGGGCATCAATTGACATGACTGTGGTAGAGCATAAATAACTGAAGGGAAAAAGTCAAATGTTCTTTTTCTGTAAGCAGGAAAAAAAGTGCTTTGTGAGTCTAACTTTTTTGGAAAAGAGTATAGACAGCCATTATTTAGGCTTCTTTGTCCGAAATGTACGTTGAAGTATAGTCGCGACGCTGTTATTCCCGGCATGACTCCTCCTCTTTGCTTACGTCTTAGGAAGTGAAAGCTCTATAAAGTCTACTGTTCTCCAACCAGGAGATAAACCGTGAAAGGAATGTGCTTACTATTGCGTCATCTATTGGAGCGCAGTAGATAGATAATATTAGAGTTATAACGTCAGTTTAAAAATCATGCGCTCTCCTGGATATGTTATTTCCTGTATGGAGGGATTAAAAGACCAGGAGATTAACAGTGATCTAATTTTGTAACTAGGGTAGTATAAAAATGTGTATATCAGTGTTATGGTTTATGCTTTGAGAGATAGCCAATAGAGATACGAGTACCCACGTGTGTGACCTTATGACATCTTATGACATCAACATTCATTCACAGCATCACCCCGCTTCGTTTCATTCCCCAGAGACTTTCTCGTGGTTGGAGTACAGTAGGTAGGTAGTATCGTTCGCCATTTTTGTTCTTTCGTTGCGCAACTACCATACGAGGAATCTATTTGCCACACCGTTAAACATTATCATGTCGTAGCTCCTATGATAATAAATCAAACGCACTGTAATTCAGCAAATAATTGAGCGGCAAATAACGTCTTCGTGTGCTTTCTGCGAACGCCAACGAAAGAGCCAAAATGACGGGCGATTATATTAAGTATTTATCGAGCCTTAAGAAATGAATAACGTCTTCCTCAGCGAATCACAAGACGCACACGTTTAAATGTAGCCGACTTGCAAAGCGATTGGCTGCCGGAAATTAGAGCAACGGGGCTATAGTCGTTCGTTACTCTGGTGTTTATTGGTATGTGTTGGGTGTTAGGTCATTGGCAGTAACATTACGTTCAGTCTAAATGTAAAAACAAATAAACTACTATCAATCTTAAAAGCGTAGTATTTTACAAATTAAAAGTAAAATTACCTTTATCAGTTTATCTAATGATAAGAGTAAAAATTATAACCCTACGGATAGTACTTATCAAGTGAAACAGTGTTAACATTTAGTGGAAAATTATTTTTTTCTGAGAAAATAATTCATTTGGTCTTAATGTGGTATTAGAATATTTTGTAGTGCTTTATACAAGGAATAACCTGTTAAAAAGTGCACGATTATACGAGGCGCGTCCATAAAGTAACTTTCCCATTCGTCCCACAGCTAGCAAACCATATGTTGCGCGAAGCGACTGCGTGTACGTGATAGAGTAATGTCCTGGCATGGCGCATGCGCTAGCGGAACTTCCCGAGTGCTCTCAATAGCTTCGTTGCATTGATTGAAGATGGACGTTCCTATTCCAGCTCCCGCCGAGTGTGAAGTGGGGTCAGTGATAAAGTTCTTGAATGCACAGGGCTTAGCGCCGATTGAAATTCATCGTCAGCTGTGCCAGGTCTATGGGCAAGCAGATGGTGCGTTGCTACGGTAGACAATTTTCAGCAGGACGCCAAAATGTGCATGACGAGGAGTGCAGTGGGAGGCCAACCACCATCACAGACGACCTTGTGGAGCAACGCACCATCTGCTTGCCCATAGACCTGGCACAGCTGACGATCAATTTCAATCGGCGCTATGCCCTGTGCATTCAAAAACTTTATCACTGACCGCACTTCATGCGGCGGAAGCTGGAATAGGAACGTTCATCTTCAACCAATGCAACGAAGCTACTGAGAGCATTCAGGAAGTTCCGCTAGCGCATGCGCCATGCCAAGATTACTCTATCACGTACACGCAGTAGCTTCGCGCAACATATGGTTTGCTAGTTGTGGGACGAGTGGGAAAGTTTCTTTATGGACGCGCCTCGTATTACTTCCACTCTGTATTTATATTTAATTTCTCATTATTAATAATAATGACAGTTGCGAATTCATTTTTTGAGGTAGGTAACCTACATGGTGGAGTTCATTACTTTGACTGACAGGATCAAAGCCGATGATGATAATTTACAGACTTGAATTTTATTTATCGCTAACGAGAAATGGCTAGTACATTTTGTCTGAAACGCTCTCATTAAGGTTAGGGTTACTTTGCGCTTCGTAAATAATCTACGTAGCGATTCTCTCAGTTTTATTCTTCTGCGGAAGGATGTCATGCTAAGGATTGTACTTCCCCTGAAGTCCCTCGCTCTCTTTGTTGAATTTGAACTCGAGAGCATCCCAACTGCTAGAAAACAGGATACTTAATTTACAACTGGAGAGACTTGATTTGTTATAACTAGAGTCCTGCGTTTGGTTACCTAAAGCCTCCAAGCGGCCCATAACAGTGTAGGTATGTATCGAGTATAGCTTGATGTCATCCAACTCTACCAGTTCCGGTTTGCTGCTCAGTGAACATACGAAAACAAAACAAAGCTAGGCGGTTGGAAATGAGTACTACAATAGACGAATTTGGAAAACGAGCATGTCATTAGAAAAGAAGAAAATGTATTTTATCAGAAAGAAGTCATTGATTTTAATGTGTAGAAACTCGTAAAGCACGCACTTATAATGTTTTATTTTAAGTTTATGCTGAAATTTATATTTTTTCATTTGTTAATTCCAAACTTTGATTAGATCTAAAGTTTCTAGATGCGTTTTACTTATTACAAAAATCATGGGTAGATAAATTTCGGACGCCAGGTAGCCATGGCGATTAAAAATTGTATGTGGCGCCTGATAACACTTATTTAAATGCTGGTAATGGAATTAACGTAGTGAAAAATTGGCTTGACTCTGATCTCCTGTCCTTAAATACTAATAAAACTACCTATATTCCATTTTCTTTAACAACGAAAGGTTTACCTCCACCTATGAATAATTATCACTTAGTAATACACAATATTTCATGTAATGAATTAACAAATAATTATTGTAATTGCCCACATCTAACACCTTCCACACAAATCAGATATTTAGGAATTATTATAGATCAGCATTTACGCTGGGATAAACAAATTCATTTCATGTGTACAAGTATAAGAAAGACAATTTATAAATTCATAATACTTCGAAATTTTATCACTAAGGAGGCACTGAGAATAATATTTTTAGCTTTAGTACAATCATTAATAAAATATGGTACAATAAATTGGGGTGGAGTAGCATCATCTGTACTTAATCCATTAATTTTATTACACAGAAGATTAATAAAAATTTGTCTGACGAAAAATATGAATTACCCAACAAATTTAATTTATAAAGATTTTAATTTATTGCCTATTGAAGAAATTTATGAATATAGTTTACTAACTTACTACCACAGAAATCAAATAAAACAAATCTAATCGACATTAATATCGTACTCGAAGACAAAAGTCTACTTTTCCATTAATTGAGCCTAAATGTCATACAAGTGCAGATCTTAAACATGGTGCTAGTTTCGGCCCAAGACTTTATAATAAAATTACAAATCATTTTCCAAATTTGAAATATTTTAAAATTGAAGCTTTTAAAAAAAGAAATATATAAAATTATTCATGGTATATAATATTAACAAATGTGTGATTTTTTTACTGTCTGTCGACTATATTCATGTTTTTATTATATATCACTGGCTTCTGTCTGATTGTCAATTTATATTAAATGTGTTTTTCTCTCTTTTTCTCTCTTTTTTCTTTTGTGTCTTATTTATTGGTTTGAATTAAGTTACTTACTGTATTTAGTAAACAGTCCTTGTAAATTTAATACTATATTATTGGCTAAGGCCACACCGTACACGACCCTGGCTCTTACGGTAGTGGCTAGAAATATTTTTGTTTTATAATTTTAATGTATACTCGCTAGCTAGTTAAATAAATAAATTGTTTATTGATTTCAAAATTTTTTTCAGACTTCGATTTCTTTTACGTCACTACAACTAATGCATAATGTTAACAAAAGCGGTTGTAGAAAGAAATTCGAAAGTGCTTTTTAAATTTTTAGATTTTTTAAATTAATATGGTTACATTTATTGAGCATCCCAAGATCAAGATGTTGAGCATCTTCAGAGCGTAGATTTTAATGAACGAAATGCCTCATGAAATTTTCTGTCACCTAATTCCCCCAAGAATTCTCTCTTTCCACTAATGAAACCTCACGTTCACATCATCCCTAGTCAAGCAATCCAAGTATAATAATAATCGTCTTCAAAATAATCAGCTGTGTATCTGGCCGCCATTTCGTTTTACTAGGCCTACAAATTCTTTAAACGCTCGAATATGGCCGGTTAGAGATTACCGTGGTTAACCTCCTGTTTTAAGAACTAACCGAGCTCGATGCACCATAAAAATGGTTAACCTCTGGTTATAATAACCGACTTTGATAGTTTTTTTTTTAGTATTTATTTATTTAACCTGGTAGAGATAAGACCGTCAGGCCTTCTCTGCCCCTCTACCAGGGGATTACAACTATAATCTGAAGAATAAAATTACAATCAATATTAAATTTACAATTACAATTACAATAAAAATTAAAGTACGACAAGATTACCTGATTAATGAAAGCTAGACATTTTATCATAGAAGTTAAGAACAAAGAATATTTTTGTATTTACTGAATTACAAATTAAACCTAGAATAACAAAATTCTATAGTGATGAAATTACCGAATATTGAAATATTTTGTGATATATTAAGAGCACTATTTACAAGAAACCATGTCTGGACGAGTCTCAATTACTGACCAAGTGCCTAGTAAGTTTGCGTTTGAATTCAATTTTATTTTGACAGTCCCTGATGCTAGCAGGTAACGAATTCCAGAGTCTTGGCAGGGCTATTGTGAAAGAGGATGAGTATGAGGAGGTGCGACGGGATGATATTGTTAGTATTGTTTCATGGCGAGAGCGTGTGTTCAGATTGTGGTGGGAAGAAAGGTAAGTGAAGCGAGAAGACATATACGAAGGAATAGAAGAGTTCAAGATTTCGAAGAGAAGGAGGAGTGAATGTAAATTTCTTTTCTTATCTAGTTTAAGCCAACCTATTGCTTCCAGGGATGGAGTAATATGATCATATTTACGAACATTGCTTACAAAACGTACACACAAATTATGAGCACGTTGAAGTTTCGTTTTGTTGTCGCTGGAAAGGTCAGTCAGTAAAATGTCAGCATAGTCAAAATAGGGAAATACAAGTGTCTGCACAAGGGACTTTTTTAAGCAAGAGGGAAGATGAACATTTATCCTTTTTAGCACATGGATAATAGAATATACTTTTCTGCACGTGGTCATATGTTTAAATACCTATTAAAATAATATTATTATTAGTTTTATTACTAAGGAGTTTCTTTCTCGACAATTTTTCTTTTCTATAGTTCATCATTACATTTTTACTACCATTTCATCGTGTTACGCATTCTGATTTTCGGTGTTCGCAGTTGAACGTAGCTGTAGAATAAACAGCCAAACGCGTTGTTGTTTAATATAGACCTAATATCGGTTACGGACAGATCGCCGACGAGAGGCAGCAGCTTAACTCATTACACGTGCCGTGCTGAAATGGGGGCGTTGCCATGACACGAGACAAATGCCTGCCATCCCGCGCGTACTCTTTAAGCATTTATATCTTCTGCTATCCAATTTCTTAATAATTGTTAGATTCTGTGCTGTGCACCATACTTTTACGCAAACATATGTTTTTTTTTTTAGTTGTTTAGTTAACGACGCTGTATCAACTGCTAGGTTATTTAGCGTCAATGGGATTGGTGATAGCGAGATGGTATTTTGCGAGATGAGGCCGAGGATTCGCCATAGATTACCTCACATTCGCCTTTCGGTTGGGGAAAACTTCAGAAAAAACCAACCATGTAATCAGCCCAAGCGGGAATCGAACCTACGCTCGAGCGCAACTTCGGATCGGAGGCAAACGTCTCAGTCGACTGAACCACGCCGGTGGCTAAACAGATATTTGAGAGGAATATATTTTCTAGTTCGTCTACTACTCACGTAGGGAGAAAGATTATTCCTGGCTAATGTCCGTCGCTGTGAAGTAACGGTTAGCGTTTCTGACCGTGAAACGAGTGGATCCGATTTTTAATTGTGGTTGAACAAGTTGCCTTAACCCGTTAAGAGCAAATTCAAATTTTCAAATTCAAATTTTCAAATTCAAATTCAAATTTATTTACAATTTACATTTGAAATGAATACATATGAATAGATACCCGAAATGAGCATATGCCCGTGTTCGGGTACAGTCCAGTAGTCTACATAAATTTTACAGGGTTCAAATAATAATGCTGATGATAGAAATAATAGTAACAACAATAATAATAATAATAATAATAATAATAATAATAATAATAGAATAATCGTGACGGAGATGATACAAAGATAGTAATACAAAATAATTCATTAATAATAATAATAATAATAATAATAATAATAATAATAATAATAATAAAAATAATAATAATAATAATAATAATAATAATAATAGAATAATCGTGACGGAGATGATACAAAGATAGTAATACAAAATAATTCATTAATAATAATAATAATAATAATAATAATAATAATAATAGAATAATCGTGACGGAGATGATACAAAGATAGTAATACAAAATAATTCATTAATAATAATAATAATAATAATAATAATAATAGAATAATCGTGACGGAGATGATACAAAGATAGTAATACAAAATAATTCATTAATAATAATAATAATAATGATAATAATAATAATAGAATAATCGTGACGAAGATGATACAAAGATAGTAATACAAAATAATTCGTTAATAATAATAATAATAATAATAATAATAATAATAATAGTGGTAAAACAAAAATATTTACAATACTTACTTACTTACTTACTTACTGGCTTTTAAGGAACCCGGAGGTTCATTGCCGCCCTCACATAAGCCCGCCATTGGTCCCTATTCTGAGCAAGACTAATCCAGTCTCTATGATCATATCCCACCTCCCTCAAATCCATTTTAATATTATCTTCCCATCTACGTCTCGGCCTCCCCAAAGGTCTTTTTCCCTCCGGTCTCCCAACTAACACTCTATATGCATTTCTGGATTCGCCCATACGTGCAACATGGCCTGCCCATCTCAAACGTCTGGATTTAATGTTCCTAATTATGTCAGGTGAAGAATACAATGCGTGCAGCTCTGCGTTGTGTAACTTTCTCCATTCTCCTGTAACTTCATCCCTTTTAGCCCCAAATATTTTCCTAAGAACCTTATTCTCAAAAACCTTCAAAAATATTTACAATAATAAAATAAATACTAAGACGGATAAAATAAAATATAAAACCACTAGCGAGAGTTAACACAACTTAAATAAGCATATAATAACCGGAAAAAAATGACGAACTCGAAAATCAACAGAAAAGTTCTTTGTATCGCAGACGACAGCAACCGCCGTATTGACATTGTGTTGTGCATTATTGATAGTAGGGGGGAGCCGAAGGTCTACGTAACTGCCGTTCTCTTTGAATCTTCTCGTACAATCATGGGAAGTTAATGCTGCAAAAACAAAATGTCTACGAGTCAAACAAAATGCTGGGTAACTTTCGGCGCTGGGCCCTGGATTCATTTCGCTGGCATTATCGTCATCATTTCACTCAGACGCTAGATAACCATAGCAGTTGATAAAACATTCTAAAATAAAATAAACTTATGCTAATAACAGGATAATAAAATTGATGCCAAGGAAAGAAATCATAGAAATTACTATTCAATTTTGCAATATTCTTGCTTTTATAGTGTCCCTCGCAGTAACGTCGTGGTCTAAGCCATCCCGCCTAGGACTCGCGTTACAGAATGCGCGCTGGTTCGAGTCCTCATGGGGAAATAAATTTTCTCATGAAATTTCTGCCAGTGTATGGGACCGGTGCCCACCCAGCATCGTGATGCACTTGGGAAGCTACGATAGTTAGCGAAAATCCGGTTTCGCAAACCAGTTATAACGGCTGGGGGGATCATCGTGCTAACCACACGAATGATCGTCCACCCCTGCTTCGGCATGTGGACGTGAGGCCAGCAGACGGCTGGTCGGTCTTGGCCCTTCATGGGCTGTAGCGCTATGGGTTTACTTTACTTACTTTCTTTTATAGTAAAAAAAAAAAAAGCAATGCTTTGAAAAAGCCTACTATTATATTTTGAACTGTAGGCCTATGTCATTTTTTTTACTTCAATTTTGATATGGATTTTCTATGTTCGATATACAAGGGAGAAAAATTGTAACGTTTTGACAGAAAGGTTTACCCTGACATCACTCGTTGTGCCATGGAAACAGAAGTTTAAGACGAACTCGTTAATTCTCTATTTAATGTGCTCGTGGTTTTTCACGCGATCCGTCTTGCTCCATTCTGTAGTTAATGAGCCTCAAGGTTTTCGACGCGGTCCGTCTCGCATCATTCTCTATAATAATAATCTATACTAATAATAAATCTGTAGCCGAAATTTTTTTGGTAATTTTCGATTTTCCAAAAATAATTGGTCCTAACATATATAATTAACCACCCTGAAACCGAAAATCGCTTTTTTTTTTTTTTAATTTTTGTCTGTCTGTCTGTATGTTTGTTACCTTTTCACGCCATAATGGCTGAACGGATTTCGATGAAAATTGGAATATAAATTAAGTTCGTTGTAACTTAGATTTTAGGCTATATGGCATTCAAAATACATTATTTAAAAGGGGGGTTATAAGGGGGCCTGAATTAAATAAATCGAAATATCTCGCTTATTATTGACTTTTGTGAAAAATGTTACATAACAAACGTTTCTTTCAAAATAATTTCCGATAAGTTTTATTCCTTGAAAAATTTTGATAGGACTGATATTTAATGAGATAAATGAGTTTTAAAATTAAAATAACTGCCATCTAAGGCCGTATAATGAATTAAAAAACAAATGACTTCGTCTATAAGGGGCCTTGGACAGCAACAATCGAAAGCTATGAAAGATAGCCTACAGAGAATGTTTCTGTGTTTGTATGAAGTAATATCGGAAGCTAAATTAACCGATTTGTATAATTAATTATTATTTCACCATTGGAAAGTGTAGTTTCTCTAGATGGACATAATGCTATAATATTATTACAGTAACTTCTGAGTGAATCGAGGACAGGTAAGATTAAAATAGCTTCTTATGCACAGAAAACTTGATAGGCTATTCTGTACATTCGTTTCCTGTATTTCCTAAAATAATTTTTATGACCAAATGAGTGGTCTCTGGATCAAAATGATCGCATTTTAATTATGCAAATACAATTTAAATTAAGTAACATATTAAACGATTTATCCTTCTATCAAACACGAATGTTCCCTGGATCAAATGTCCTATTTTAATTATGTAATTACTTTATATTTATTTCTAACGGGTGCAGCGGAGCGGACGGGTACGGCTAGTAATAATAGATAACAATAATAATAAAAATAATAATAATAGATGAAATATCAAAGAATTGCTTTCGAGAAGATTACAGTTGAGACAGAAACAGGTCTGCATAAGACCTCATTACTCTGTGATAGATAGTAATTATCATCATTTAATTCGAGAAAAATTCGTTCCGGCACCGGGAATCGAACCCGGGACCTCTCAGCTCTGCGCGCTGAGTGCTCTTTCCAACTGAGCTATGCCGGGACATGATCCACAGTGCCGGCCGAACTCCTCTCGTAATGTTTTATGGCCTTACTACCTGCACTTTAGACAATGTAAGTCATACATGCAGGAGCGCATATTTAAATGACTTTGTGGCCATATTCAACATCAGTTTGTGACAACTGCTAACAGTTAATACACCACATATTCATTATACTGTATATGAGGTCTCGCCTACCTCATTGAATATTACACGACTACTATGAAGTAGCCAATGTGTATTATCATCATTTAATTCGAGATCGTGGAGCGTATCCCGGCACATCTCAGTTGGAAAGAGCACTCAGCGTGCAGAGCTGAGAAGTCCCGGGTTCGATTCCCGGTGCCGGAACGAATTTTTCTCGAATTAAATTATGATAATACACATCGGCTAATTCATAGTAGTCGTGTAATATTCAATGAGGTAGGAGAGACCTCATATATAATGAATATGTGATGTATACTGTGCACCAACCACGAGAAAGTCTCCGCCGGATGAGACGAAGGGGGGTAATGCTGTGAATGAATGTTGATGTCATAAGATGTCATAAAGTCACACACGTGGGTACTCTTATCTCCATTGGCTAGCTCTCACAGCACAAACCATAACATTGATACAGACATATTGATACTACCCTAGTTACAAAATTAGATCACTGTTAATCTCCTGGTCTTGTAATCTCTTCATACAGGAAATAACATATGCAGGAGAGCGCATGGTTTTTAAACTGGCGTTATAACGGTAATATTATTTATCTACTTCGTTCCAATAGATGAGGCAATAGTAAGCACATTCCTTTCACGGTTGATCTCCTGGTTGGAGAACATTAGACAGTAATGATTATTATGATTATTATTATTACACTAAATTCAGTAGCAGTGATCATAATTCAGTCGTCATAGCAGGAGCGGCCCGTCCTTATGTGCTACAGTGCTACAGCACAATGATAATTTTGGCTCAAATAATGTATTTGTAATACCACCATAGTATTTGATCTGTCATTTGACAATTTCCCGTGGTTATATTCATGACGCGTTATAAAGTGTTTAGTCTTCGTCCCTTCTTTGGTGCCTCAGGGGGTTCGTTGTGCTACTCAAAGCTCCACATGAAAAATGTAGACAGTTATGCGCATGTGCAAAGCTGAAATCACTGATCTGATTGGCTACTTTTACGCGGGAAAGTGCTGTAGTCAGCTTCAGCACAACACAGCTTGGAGATTGCAAAAGTAAAGCGTAACGAAAGAATGCTTGTTTGTGGAGGAACTCGGAACTATGTACAATATATTTGGTAATTCAAGTGTCCGACTGCTGCTGCCATCTACCAGTTAAAGTTGCTGTCAACAGCTATACAATACTCAACAAAAGAGTGTTCCAGATACAAATTGGATTTCTATACGGAAAACCTGACTCCCGAAATATAGATGGCTGTTCAGTTGTCACAATACATAGTATCCAACAATTTACAGGATCCATTCTGTGAAGTAACGAAGTTGTTAAATATTTTGGTTACAACACCAATGACCACTGCTGAGCCAGAAATATGTTTTTCTTCCTTGAAACGCATAAAAACGTTTTTAAGGAACACTATGTCCCAGGATCGTCTCACTGCTCTTGCAATACTGTCAATAGAAAAGAGTATGATGTCCAAGATGGAGGGGTTTAACACCAAATGACAAGTTCTGCAGTACGAAAGAACGTCGTATGGACTTCATATTTCATCACTAGACGAGACTCCAAATTAAGATAAATACATAAGTGTAGGCCTCTACAGTAGGCCGATATAGAGATTGCAGCACACTCATTATTTTGACCACCAGCCGCTACTGCGTCATAGTATGAATAGTTATCGGAGACGTGCCTTGAAGTGCCACCATGAGAACCAGGAAGGAGGCGGTTTGTTTATATCTAGCATAGGCCTATATGCCGAAGTTTTAAAACAACTGAAGTTCGGCAGCGCTGAGCCACGTGTAGGCCACAAGTGTGTCACTGGGTCAACAGATGAGCCGGGCTTCGGGTCATCACCACGGAGACGCACCGCAGCGTATGACCAGCCACGTGTACCTGTACAGGGTTTCTACATCCAAATCATTAAATTTATAATCGTTTGTTTTGCACACGCTGCAATCTTAATCGAGATGTTGGCGTGTAGAGACATCTGTCCGCAAAGCATAAAACTTACTGGGACTAGAAACGACCAGTCGGTAATCAGTAGGGATTGGATTTGTAGGTTTTTACCTATGTTTTCCCTTGTTTTTAACTCCTAATTTCTTCAATACTTTTCCGAATCATGATCGTCGGAGTCGTGTGAATTCTGTAGAACCTAAAAAAAAAAAAAAAAAAAAAACAAATTGGATCTTAGTAGCCACGTGTACCCGTACAGGGCTTCTACATCCAAATCATTAAATTTATAATCGTTTGTTTTGCACACGCTGCAATCTTAATCGAGATGTTCGCGTGCAGAGACATCTTTCCGCAAAGCATAAAACTTACTGGGACTAGAAACGGCCATTCGGTAATCAGTAGGGATTGGATTTGTAGGTTTTTACCTATGTTTACCCTTGTTTTTTAACTCCTAATTTCTTCAATACTTTTCCGAATCATGATCGTAGGAGTCGTGTGAATTCTGTAGAACCTAAAAAAAAAAACTAAATTGGACCTTAGTAGCTAAAAATTCATTTCATTCATTCATTTATTTTATTCCATAGATCTTACATGAGCAATGAAGCTTTAAGATTTGGAACAAGTCAAAATTTTACAATATTACAATTACAATTTTTACAAATTTTTAAGTTTTACAATTTAGTAATTTTCTACAATTTTTACAGTTTTGTGCAATTTTTTTACAATATTTTGGCGAGATGTAGTGAGATGAGGTGAGGTCCGAGGATTCGCCAAAATATTACCCGGCATTTGCCTTTTGGTTGGGGAAAACCTCGGAAAAACCCAACCAGTTAATCAAATCAAAGGGGGGGGGGTAATCAAATCAAAGGAGTTGACGCCGAGGACTCGCCATAGACTCGCTTCAGTCCCACGGCTGTGGAAAACCTCGGAAGAAACCAAAGACCAAAGGGGGATCCAACCCAAATCCGAACACAGCTGGATCAGCAGCCCAAAAAACTTAAATCATTGTTGATAAGCGTTATCTTGTAATTACTGCGTTATATATTGATTTTTTTATTTTGAGAGAAATACAGTATCAATATATTTCGAGATAGGGAGAGAGAGAGAGAGAGAGAGAGAGAGAGAGAGAGAGAGAGAGAGAGAGGAAAGAACACTCTCGACGTGGAGAAGGCTGCCTCAATCCCTAAGGCAAAATCTATACTTACAGTGACGACTATGGCTTCCTTGCTTTCCTCAAGGCACATTTCAGTGACTGAGTACTTGGAATCTTCGTCGCTACAACTGAAAGAAACTGAAAGATGCAATTGGTGTCATTGACTCGCTTCTACAGAAAAAAGTACCAGGACCCGTGGGTGCACTTATCTCAGGAGTTATAAAAGATACAAGTGTAGAAAAAAATAGGGCATATTATGTAATATCTGTCGTCGATTTGAAAAAGGGGACATGTACATTGGAAAATCGCAAAAACTATAATTAAGTTATTATAATGAATAATAATAACATTGATACTGTTCAAGAATTTAAATATTTGGGTAGTATAATTGATAAGGATGGAGCCTTTGAGGATGTAAAGAACCGAATAAAAAATGCAAATAGTGCATTTGTCCAGTTGTACCCAATATGGAAATCTTATATTATATCTAGATCTATAAAAATTAAAATCTTTAACAGTAATGTGAAATCAGTCTTATTATATGGCTGTGAGACATGGAAAACAAGTAAAGTTATGCAAAATAAATTGCAAACATTTGTTAATAGATGTTTACGAAGAATTTTAAAAATTAGATGGCTATATATAATCACAAATTCAGAACTATGGAAGATAACAAATCAGAAAGAAATCACAATGGAAATCAAAAGACGAAAGTGGAATTGGATAGGGCACACAATCAGGAAAGAAGATGGAGCAGTAGAAAGAATGGCTTTGGATTGGAATCCCCAGGGTAGTAGAACAAGAGGAAGGCCGAAAAATACATGGAAGAGAACAGTTTTGGAGGAAATTGCTAGGGAAGGGAAAATATGTAGCGAAGTGAAGAAGTTGGCTACAAATATGGTCTGATGGAGGCAATTTGTGAATGACCTATTCTCCTCATGAGGAGATACAGGAGTTTGATTGATTGATTTGATAATTAAGTTAACAAATTAAAATGTTCATATATTTTTTTCTAATTAGATCACTATGGATACATACATTCATGATTCATGAACATTTTAATTTTTTAAGTCTGTTATGTTTTTTTTTTTTTTTTTGGACGTGTCCCCTTTTGCAAATTGACGACAGATATACCTTTATGTATACAACCGGCTAAATAAATTTAAAATTCCAATGAACGGTTGGCAAAATGAAAAAAAAAATCATTGATAATATTTTTTGCATTAAGAATTACTACAAATTATATTTTTCCTGAAGAGAGGGCTAAATAGTACATTATGTAACGAGCCTATAATGGTAGTAATTAAGACGCAAGTATGATTGTTTATGAAAAGAGCGCAAACGAGTTTCATAATTTTCATACGAGCGTCTTAATTACCATTATAGGCAAGTCTCATACGACTTTTATGCTCGACCATATTTCTAACTTGAAAGTATTCAAAATTATGGTTAGGTGCGAACTGACCTGAATTGTGAGATGTGCGCAGACGCGAAAGTATTGATTTTTTCCGAGGCCGAATTTCATTGACCTTTGCACAGAATAAGATGAAGATTACTCTGGTATAACGTGAAAATTGATTTAGAATTGAAAAACGAGATGACAAATTGAATTTATTTGAATATTATTTGCAATTAAGTCTAATTATTATAGTAACAGAACATAACCTTCTGCGACAGTATTGGATTTCCAGCCTCCGTGACTTTTCGCTAATTCTCTTTCGATTGCATATCCGAGAATAATCGACACTTGCGGTTTTATAACGGTACAAAGCTGACTTGTCATTGGCTGAAGACCTGTAAGCTGACTTGTCATTGGCTGAACACCTGTACTTTAATGAGTAGGTGTACTTTAATGACATGCATTAAAGGACTGATACCAGGTGTATAATTACTACATTTCGGCATGGTCGAGCATAAAATATATTATCATTTTATACAATATTAAAATATCGAAAAAAGACAAAAAAAATCATTTTTTTTTTCTTTTTTGTGAAAATTCGGTGTACAGATACCACTTAATTAGAAACAAATTTAACCATTTCAGTCAAATTTATTGACACAGGATGGCTGTATTTCGAGTTTAGTTATATTCATCGAGTTTCTTGACTAACAGAGTTCTTTGGTTTCACGCATACTTCTAATTCCACCATACCTTAAAAGCTCCTAAACATTTCACACAGAAAGTGATTCGTACTACCTCCTTAAAAAGACGTATTGCAATCACCCTGTAACACCACAGGCGGTTATCATGTTTACTTGAGCGCATTCTCATATTAGCGCAAGATTGAGGAGATAATAGAAAAAAGTAACAGAGATAGCAAGAACAGCAAGGATATGACTTTCAGAAGTTATAATGAGGTAGAAGCACTGGATAACCCGCCACTGAACACTGCAGATGGCTCTGGCATTGCCTCCCACTACTCACTCGTAACAGTAAAGTGCTTTAATTATATGTACCATACTGCAGGAGAAGGTAATTACTGAATTGAGCACAAGAAAGTTATTGCTGGAACTTAAACCCAGATCAAGTATCAAGTATTAGGATTAATGACAGTCGAGTTTATGTGGTTGCAGTACCCATAGTAGAGACTTAAGCACACGTCAGATATCACGTAAGATGAAGAGGCTAATGTTTTGTTTCGTGTAGCAAGAACATAATGTAGGATCAATATTAAGAGTACAGTTCTTTCCGCTGTTACAAACAGCAAGAGCACAGTACTTTCCGCTGTTATAAACAGAACTAAAGCGTAGGACAAATATCACATAAGGTAAGGAGGGCTATATAGGACGAATATCATGTAGGATCAATATTAAGAGTACAGTTTTTTCCGCTGTTATAAACAGCAAGAGTACAGTACTTTCCGCCGTTATAAATAGAACTTAAACGTAGGACAAATATCACGTAAGATCAATATTAAGGTATATGTACAAAATATTTTGTTTTGTATAATTTTGCTCTCTAAAATTTTTATACAATTGAGAATGGTACCAGAAAGAGAATGATGTGAACAGATCCCTTGAAATTATGTCTAAATTGTTTTTAAAAATTATTTTGTTTATAATTTTGACATGCAACTTGAAACATAATAGCTCATGCAGTTTTTAAGATAGAGCCACAGTTTTTTCACTGTTTTATAGCTAAAACTATTCTTTAGTGCCTGACATAGAGCTATTTTTTTATTTTTATTTACATTAATTAAATATTACCATATATGTAACTTACAAGAATATTTTATGTTGCATAAATCATGTAAAAAATCCTTAGATAATTATTAATTATATTAATGTTATTTTACTCATTGTCAGGCACTGGGGGACATTTCAAGCTTCAAAATGACACCAATATCTTCTTGGTATCACCATATTTGGCTGAGATATCATGTTTGAAAGAATTAAATATTCTAAAATTACTATTTACAGGAAATGAGCCACAAACTTTCAGAGCCTAGAAGACTCCTCATCATATGTCCCCCCTTAAGCAGCTTCATGTCGGTCCAGTTTCAGCTTCTTTCTGCCTCTCAAATACCTCCGCCTTGTTTTAACTTCAGGTGTTGAATGTTTTTTTTTTTGGCATTTTGTCCCTATTTCCATTGATACAACAAATCCTGCGATGGTGTTTGTCCCAGGGTTTATGCCCATCCGCCTTAGGATCGTAATTTCTACTTTTGGACTCTTATTAAAATGACGTACAACATCATTGACACACAAATTTACAGTTTTATGACTAACAGTAAAAGATTATAAATTACTTCATTATGTAAAAAAGTTTTTTCAATCTAATGATCATGCCCAGATATCTATATATCTATTACGGGACTAGAAAGAAGTTTATTTTACAAGCAATGCTGGACGAGGGGATTGACTGCTACGAAGATGACTCCAAAAGTAATGCACTCCAAAAGTAAGTGACCGTGGCTGATGACGCAGCATTTTGGAAAATGGGACTTATCTGAAAAACCATAAGGCATAAATCGAAAATTCTTATATCAAATTAAAGGGGAAAAAATTCTCTATTAAAATAGTTATATTTTGAAAATTCTAATTTTCCAACATTTTTTGCGTTTTGTGGGTGTACATATACCTTAAGGGCACTGTGCTTTCCGCTGTTATAAACAGAACTTAAACATAGGACAAATATCACGTAAGATCAATATTAAGGGTACTGTGCTTTCCGCTGTTATAAACAGAACTTAAACGTAGGACAAATGTCACATACGCTAAGTTGGTTTATGATTTGTTTCGTGTAGGACGAATATCATGTAGGATCAATATTAAGACTACTGTTCTTTCCGCTGTTATAAACAGCAAGAGCACAGTATTTTCCGCTGTTATAAACAGAACTAAAGCGTAGGACAAATATCACATAAGGTAAGGAGGGCTCTATAGGACGAATATCATGTAGGATCAATATTAAGAGTACAGTTTTTTCCGCTGTTATAAACAGCAAGAGTACAGTATTTTCCGCCGTTATAAATAGAACTTAAACGTAGGACAAATATCACGTAAGATCAATATTAAGGGTACTGTGCTTTCCGCTGTTATAAACAGAACTTAAACGTAGGACAAATGTCACATACGCTAAGTTGGTTTATGATTTGTTTCGTGTAGGACGAATATCATGTAGGATCAATATTAAGACTACTGTTCTTTCCGCTGTTATAAACAGCAAGAGCACAGTATTTTCCGCTGTTATAAACAGAACTAAAGCGTAGGACAAATATCACATAAGGTAAGGATGGTTATATAGGACGAATATCATGTAGGATAAATATTAAGAGTACAGTTTTTTCCGCTGTTATAAACAGCAAGAGTACAGTACTTTCCGCCGTTATAAATAGAACTTAAACGGAGGACAAATATCACGTAAGATCAATATTAAGGGTACTGTGCTTTCCGCTGTTATAAACAGAACTTAAACGTAGGACAAATATTACATACGATAAGGAGGACCATGTTTTGTTTCGTGTAGCAAGAACATAACGTAGGGCAATATCACATAAGATCAATATTAATTAAGATTATAGTGTTTTCTGCTATTTTAAACATAAATTAAACGTAGGAGAAATATTTAGTGTTCGGTGTTTTCGATTGTTGTAACAGGATTTGAACTTACGAAAAATAATCACGTAATAACAGCATTAAGAGTTGTGCTTTTTTATTTTTGTAGTAGGATTTAAACTTAGGGAAATTTTAAAAAATAACAGTATTAAGAGTTCTGTGTTTTTGGTTGCAGTAGCAGGATTTAAACTTAGAAGAAATAACAAGCAATAACAGTATTAAGAATTCGATTATTTTGGTTGCTGTAACAGGATTTAAACATACGGAAACATTACGTATAGTGAATATTAATAGTCAGCGCTTTTGGTTGTTGTAGCTTGAACTGTAGCCCAGATCAAATACCAGGTGACAGAGCTATGAAGAAAGTGGTAGTTCAGGTGGCTGTGACAGGAACTGAAGTGAGCTGTCTCAGATTTCGAGCTTCTCTTTGGAACTAGTGATCTGCTTTTGGAACTAAAGGAGCGCTCTTAAGTTTCGAGCTACCTTGTGGAACTTAGTGAGGTCTTTAAGATTTCGAGTCTCTTTCTGGAACTAAATTAGTCCTCCCAGGCCCTTATTTCTTTTGTGGAACTAAGTGTTCTCGATTTCCTTTTTGGAACTGAGTTCCTCAGGTCTCAATTAAGTAATGTTTGCTAAAGATAATAGGCTGTTCATGGAACACACAATACCAGGAGTCAAGTATTACTTGCATTTGTTCTTTCTAATCAAATCAGGTCTTCACATAATCACCTGCAATACTCTTCGTACTGGAATTAGTTGCGAATACTTTGAGAACTGCTCTTTGGCTCCGGAGAATTTTGAAAGGGATTAAAACAGCTAATATATTAAAGTTTGTGCTTGCCTTTGCGTTCGCAGTTTATTCCCTGCGGATGAGGATCACAATGGATTAATTTAATACGCCCGAGTGCTTACGAGGGACCTGCGCAAATGTCGAAATCAAGCTGCAAGATAAAATGTTGCGAGATTAATGGTGCATAAAAACGTGCACCAAGATCAGATTTTTAGATGGGAAGCGCCATAGAAAACGTACTGACGGGACTTTAATGTTAATCATGATAGTAGCTTTACAAAGACACGCAATTTCAAAATTAAACGAGGCCACATTTATTTTCATCTAAAGTAGACAAACTTTATGCCAGTTTGTAGGTCACAGTTACAATTATGTGAACTGTGCTAATTGAGAAGTTACTAGAGCGGAAATATTCGTACTTTTCATAATGTGCACATCTGAATAAAGTTAGAATTGGTACATCGATCAGCTTGAAAGTCCTCTGTGATTGTGGAATGAGACCAATATTCAATGGAAGTTTGAAATCATTTTGGATACGTTTCTGCAAACACTGACTCAAAGAAGAAGACGTTTCCTGTGAATTCTTTAAACCGAGAAGTACGGAATTAGGTGTGGTTAACAGATTCGAAACGTATGCCAAGCACGGTTGTGGTGAATGAAAATTATTGAATTTGTGACAGATTTCACGAAATGCTTGTATTTTCGGAAGAATGCAACATCCAACGACTCAATAATTTTTATATTATTTAACGACATTATATCAACTGAGAGATTGTGTAGTGTCAGTGGAATTGGTGATAATAAGATGGTATTTTGGTGAGATGAAATGTCACTCATCGTTTACAATAGATTGTTACCGGACATTCACCTTACAGTTGGGTTAAAGCTAGGAAAAACTCTAACCAGGTAATCAGTCCAAATGATGTTCGAACTCACACCCGACGACAGCCTCGGATCAAGTCACCTTCTCACTCAGTGATCTGAATAGGTATATTATTATCATTATTACTATTACTATAGTCCACACCTGTGGAGTAACGGTCAGCGCGTCTGGCCGCGAAACCAGGTGGCCCGGGTTCGAATCCCGGTCGGGGCAAGTTACTTGGTTGAGGTTTTTTCCGTGGTTTTCCTTCAACGAGCAAATGCTGGGTAACTTTCGGTGCTGGACTCCGGACTCATTTCACCAGCATTATCACCTTCATTTCATTCAGACGCTAAATAACCTGAGATGTTGATACAGCGTCGTAAAATAACCCAATAAAAAAACTATTACTATATATAGAGTGTAACAGAATAACTATTCCTAATTTTCTGATTTAATAGAGTAGAGGGAATGAAATTAAACACGTTTTCTTAATAAAATCATGTCCGGAAATGCTTAGTTTTCGAGTGATAATAGTATGAAGGAAAAAATGAAAGAATCTCCAATTGGAAAGTTATTTTATTTAGCCTACTTTCTATGGTTATACAGTAACTTTTTATCTAATGTCATATATTAAGGAAATGGTATTGACAAACTATAGGAACTGTTCAAAATTGAAGAATCCACTGCAAGAATGATGGATGTCACTTTCTTGCGAAAATGAACCAAAACTGTCAATGCATAGCTTAAGACATATAGAATGTACATAGAGAGTTACATGGCATTTACACTGATAGTCATTGTCCAGTAATGATCGGAAAATCATAGTTAAGCTTTGAGCGCTAAGCATTTCAAACTTTCAATTGCTTCTCCTGCAAAATATATTCCGAATGACATCCATCATTCTTGCAATGGACTCTTCAATTGCGATCGGCATTGTTAACACAAAGTATAACGCTGTATGATTGAACATCGAATTCTTCGAAAAATCTGTGGTCGGTTACGAAGATCGTCAAGAGCAAGAATATTCTAGCAATTAATTCTTCTGCTGTGTGGATGGATGTTTCATAAACAAAATTGACTTAATATGACCTCAAACACAAAAATCAACTGCAGTCATAACTGGAGAACGTGCCGGCCAAGCAACTAGATCTGCTCTACCTGCAACGATTCGGAAAATATACATTTATATAATTTCGACAATTTAAGCCGAAATGTGCGGGTGCACCGTCGTGTTGAAAGATCATGTTTCTCCGAATATTAATCGGGACATCTTCAAGTAGCTCCGGAATATGGCGCTGAGATTGTTGCTTCTCATACACTTTGCCAAATTAGCATTGTCGTAAGCTGCTCCAAATGCCTTATGCATATCTGAAAGTTCAATATTAATTGTATACCGATGCATTTTAATACCACGAAATTAAATAAACAGATCTCACAAACGATATTTTGTGACATACGATGGAGAGTAAAAAAGTATCCTTAATAATGTTTTATTGATTGAATATGTACAAGACTACAAACACTTCGTCAGATTTCAACATAATACCCACTACTTTCAATGCAAGTGTTCCTGTTATACAGATGTTATACAGGGTGATTCACGAGGATTTACCGTCACTTACGGAGCTTATTTCCGAATATATCGTGAGCAAAAAATGTCATATAATCATATGTCCTAATCTCAATATTTTCAGAGTTACATTAATTTGAAGTGGCTTGTAAAATATGATTATTTTTTAGTTTTAACTGTGAAAAAATATTACTGATAGAGAATGAACTATTCAGAAGTATCAGTTCGTCAATTAGCTAGCGTTCTGAAGCTAAAAATCTGTTGTGAATTCCATAGTTGCTTCGTACAGAATTTTTTTTTAACTACAACATTTCATTTTCTTACGTATTTATCACAATTGTTACAAATCACTCCACTCTTGTAAATTCTTTACATTAAGATGCATAATTAAACTGTAAAGAATCAAGTTCCTGAAGTGGTATAATTTGTAACAATTTTTGTGATAAATGTAAGAATTATGCAGTTTTTAGTTAAAAATTGCAAAACAAAATCTGTACAAAGAATTAGCAACACAGTTTTGGCTTCAGAATACTAGTCAATGAAAGACATTATACTTCTTAACAGTTCATTCTGTAGCTGCAATGTTCTTTTATCCTTAAAACTAAAGAAAAAAGGTATTTTATTAACAACTTCAAATCAGTGTATCTCTGAAAATATTGAGATTAGGACACATTTTTATATGACTTTTTTTGCTCAGAATGTCTTCGGAAATAAGCTCCGTAAGTGGTAGTAAATCCTCGTGAATCACCCTGTATAATGTGTAGTACTACGATCTACTATGCTCGGTCAGCGCGTCTGGCCGCGAAACCAGGTGGCCCGGGTTCGAATCCCGGTCGGGGCAAGTTACCTGGTTGAAGTTTTTTCCGGGGCTTTCCCTGAACTCAATACGAGCAAATGCTGGGTAACTTTCGGTGCTGGACCCCGGACTCATTTCACCGGCATTATCACCTTCATTTCATTCAGACGCTAAATAACCTTAGATGTTGATACAGCGTCGTAAAATAACCGAATAAAAAAATCTACTATGCGAGTCTGATTTCTTAATTATATATTAAGGTTACTTTTTGACTCACCCTCGTACAACAACAACTTCAGTTATTATTTCCATGGTAACAAAAACAGCTGAAACATAAATCGTTGGTGTTCGTGAAAATGTCATATGTTAAAATTACCAATTTTTCAGGAAAGGGAAAGAACTGAATATTTTTGTTGGTTTCAGATCAATTACTTTGAAACTTAAAATATTATCATAAAAACACATCTTGTGATATTTTGCAATAATTATTATATATATGAGCACCAAAATAATGCATGTCTAGAGGGGAAAAAATTGTTTGAAGTTTTTGACATATGACATTTTGCACGAACACCAACAAAATGCAGCCATAGTTGTGGGTGATCGGCCTCGGTAGCGTAGTCGATATAGTGCTGACATGTGCTGAGTTGCGGGTTCGGTTCCGGCCCAGGTCGTTGGCATTTAAGTGTGCTTAGATGCGACAGGCTCATGTCAGTAGATTTGCTGCATGTAAAAGAACTCCTGCGGGACAAAATTCCGGCACACCGGCGACGCTGATATAACCTCTGCAGTTGCGAGCGTTGTTAAAGAATAAACCATAATTAAATTAATGTGAATGATGAGCTCTGTCTTTTAAACTAATCATTTCCGGACACTACTTTATTAAGAATAAAATGTTCATTTTCATATCCTCTATCACAGTGATGTCAAAGCAAACGCATTTCTCTGACCTTGACGTCGTGCGCGGGAATCAAGCGCTGGTATGGAAGGAGGAAGGAGTAAATATAGAGCCTATGAATAAGTAGCCTGTTGGATTAAGAAAACAGTGGTGCACAAACTTCAGACGGAACGTGAAATTTTTATGTTGTTATTTTTACATAACCTTTCTGTTTGATATTATCAATATTGTCTGTAAAACAAAAGTATTAACACCAATTTCTTAATATTGGAGTTGTATTTTAAATGTTAATAAATGATAAAGAGTTAAGAAGGTATATTCACATAAATTCCATAATAACTACAACTATACTGTACTAAGTGAATTAAACACATCATTCATAAAGAAAGTGATATCCCAAGAAAAGAGATCGAGTATGACATGATAAGTTGGAATTGATATTGATGTTATCTTATAAAAGTAATCAATATACTAATCAAAACAATATTACAGTACAAATCAAAGTTACCTAGATATATGTTTTAACTATAACTAATATTACATAACAAAACTCTTATAGCATTATGCTATATTGGTTCGCAACTTCCTGTCATCAAAATATTAAATTACTTTCTCGAAATCTGTTGAAGCTATAGAGCTGACGTTTTTATAACACATGGGCACATATCTCTTGTCTATGATGTAACAGTAGTTGCTTTATTAATTCATTTCCATGCGAATATTTTCAAAATTTGTAATACACTATCTTCAGTAATACGTATTTACAATACTCTAAATTTACGAAAACATTGTTTCAGTACCTGTAAGGCTACAAAATAAACATATCTTAAAATTTCAGTTTTCTGTCAAAAAGTTGAGAAAATATTTCTTTTGAATAAAAAAGCACGCTTGTGAAAAATTAGCTTTAAAAATGAAACTTACATTCTTATAATGGACTTATACTTCTCATAAAAATCTAAAATTTAACATGGATACCGTTTTAATAAGTTCTCTGCCCTTTATCTATTGAATCAGTGCTGGCCATCCCTGAATATAGCTCGACCAAGCGGCATATAGGCCTATTACCTCTTTCGTCTGTCTCTTTCCTTTCCGTTGTAAAGCGCTCAGGCTCTCCTGGGCTCTAAAGCGCGCGATTGCCCGTATGGGCATCAGTCGACATGACTGCTCTATCACATCAGAAAATTAGGAATAGTTATTTTATTACACCCTGTATATATGTACGGATGTGTGGATGGACGGTACACAATTCAACCTTGCTGTCGTGGACCACGTCTTCCCCTGAGAATCGAAGAAATGCTGAACCCGTGTTCATGAGGATTATAGCCAGTCTTTCTATCGATTATGCATTGAGTGTGCGTACAAAGAACAATAAATTATACTTGTCATTATTCCAAGGGGACATTTCTATCATTAGGACAGTTAATAGACTTTGAAAGCTCTTAGTAATTGTCTGTAGTAGACAACTAACATCTGCTGACCTACATTGGAGCTGTAGTTGTTACGCCACATCGCAGAAACAGATTTGAAGAGTTCAACTATGAAGAAGGCTGAAAATATTATTCTTGCTACCAAACCTCTACGTCTCTTCTCCAGGGTATTCGGTATCTCTCCATATTCATACAAGACAAGTTCCAACGGGATACAAGCATACGCATCACGATTAAACTGGGGTTGGTTGATTGTGCTAGCAGCAGCTTTATTGGTGAATTTGGTCTACAGATTCAAGTACCTTATTCTCTATATTGCAAACGTCCAACCTGGAGTATGGGTAGCTAATTCTATTGTTACCATACTTCAGTATTTTGCTTGTTTAACCTCAATGATCCTGGAAGCATTTTTCATGAAAGAGAAAGGAGTGAAAATTATGTTAAAATTTTGTGAGATTGACAGACAACTATACCAACATAGTAGGCCTAATATCTATACGTCAACATTCAAGGTACATATGCTCCAAGCAGTTGTGTTGTCAATTGTTAGTGTTCCACTGTGTTGCGTCACTATCTACTCTTGGAACACCGAATGGACACCCTACTACACTAGCATCGGTGATTATTGGTGTTTGTTTACGAATATAGTTATAATAGTGAATTTTATCAACATTGTTTGCATGTTCAACACAAGGTGCAAGAAGATGAATTCAGAGATAGAATCATTGCTTGTGTGTGTACGAGAACATGTCAAGAATGGGAAGTATTTCTGTAAGAAGGTTTCACCACTGGTGAGAAATCGAGGGTTGTTTTTAATTAAGGATTTGTCCAGTTCACCAGAAGATAGTGGACTGTCAACGTCACACCGACTCGTACGCATTCACTGTTTAAGAGGGATCCACATTCAGTTGTATGAATTAGTTGAGTTGATCAATGCCAAGTACGGATTTCAGATGCTGATGTCCTTGGTCCTCTTTGCTGCTGCGAATGTAACATCTTGGAGGTACCTCATCGATGCAGTCGTGAAGTTGTACAGACAAAGCGAAACGGGACCGGTTAACCATTTTGTAGAAATTGTTTCCTTCTTTTGGGTGTTCATATTTTCGTCCATGTTGACTTGTGTAGCTGTGGTGTGCCACAAAGCAGGAGCCGTGACTAGCCAATCAGTCCTGCTTATCTACAAGCTTCTCTTGGATCAGAATTTGGACAAGGAAATGCTTCCAGATGTCCATTCTTTCAGAACCCAGATTTTAGATATGAAAATGGATTTTTCTGCATCTGGTTTTTTCACAATTAATCTGTCATTCTTGTATGGGATCGTAGGAATCACTTGCTCTTATCTGTTGATAATGGTTCAGTATTGAATCAGATTTGTTCGTCGTCAGAAATTTTAAATGAGCTATTTTACGTTATGTTTGAACACGATACATAAGATCAGATCATGTTCCCAGTAAAGGTGAACTATAGGAGTAGGCCTATATTCAGTATATTTAGTGTTATACAGTCAGAGCACACAACATAGTGCAATTGACATAGTCAGTAATAAAATAGTACATTATGCAACGAGCCTATAATGATAGTAATTAAGACGCAAGTTTGTTTGTTTATGAAACGAGCGCAAGCGAGTTTCATAATTTTCATACGAGCGTCTTAATTACCATTATAGGCAAGTTTCATACGACTTTTTATGCTCGGCCATATTTCTAACTTTAAATTATTCAGAAGTATACATTTTATTTGTATCTGACAGAAGATCGGAAGTGACCTTGTTCATAGCTCTTGAATTGTGAGATGTGCGCAAACGCGAAAGTATTGATTTTTTCCGAGGAACAATAATGTCATTGACCTTGATGTAATGCAGAGAATGTATAACCTGGAAATTGATTTAGAATTGAAAAACGAGATGACAAATTGAATTTATTTGAATATTATTTACAATTAACGCTAATTATTATAGTAACAGAACATAACCTTCTGCGACAGTATTGGATTTCCAGCCTCCGTGACGTTTCCCTCGTTGTCTTTCGATTGCATATCCGAGAATAATCGAAAACCTGAACTTTAATGAATAGGTGTACTTTAATGGTATGCATTAAAGGACTGCTACCAGGTGTATAATTACTACATTTCGGCATGGTCGAGCATGAAGTAAACAACAAAATAATAAAATTAATTCAAAAACTCTCAACGACGTTGACATTAAAAAAAACTCATTAATTTCATAAAATGGTTTGTTGATTAACCAACCAGAGACAAGTCTGTTAAAAGACTTCCTTTCCAGATTAAAAAGATGTCTCGGAAATTTATTTGCTATTTTTAACTACATAATAAAATAATTATTCATTGTTTTAGTTAGCCTACACTTAGTTATGTCAAAAAGGTCACGGTTTCTGGTGTTGTATATATGAACATCATTCCTATGTGTCAACATATGTGAATTTTCTTTGACAAAATTTAGGGCATGGTAAATATACAGTGATGTTACAGTCATAATTTTTTCATTTACAAATAACGATCTGCAGTGTGCCTTCATTGATGAATTTGTTATAATTTTAATATATTTTTTTGTAACATAAGTACCTTATTGGTATGAGAACTATTACCCCATGACAGTAGTCCATAAGAAAGTATACTATGAAAATAAGAAAAATAGACAATTGTAATGTAATTCTTTGAAACAACTACCGGCGTGGCTCAGTCGGTTAAGGCGCTTGCCTGCCGGTCTGAAGTTGCGGTCGGGCGCGGGTTCGATTCCCGCTTGGGCTGATTACCTGGTTGGTTTTTTTCCGAGGTTTTCCCCAACCGTAAGGTGAATGCTAGGTAATCTATGACGAATCCTCGGCCTCATCTCGCCAAATACCATCTCGCTATCACCAATCTCATCGACGCTAAATAACCTGGTAGTTGATACAGCGTCGTTAAGTAACCAACTAAAAAAAAATTCTTCGGAACATACATTTTCAAATTTCGCAGAGGAAATATTACTCTTGACAATTTTTTACAAACAGAATAACATGGTCTGCCCAAGTAAGTGTGCTGTCAATAATAATACCAAGAAGTTTAAAATTATTATTTTCCATGACTGTACTACTAAACAACAAAGATGCAGTTTTACTTTCATTTAAAAAAATTATTAGAACTAAACTATTTGTTGGCTTTATTAAAAACGGAATTACTAAGAGTTTTCAATTCATTAATATCAAAAAAAGCAAAAATTAGTAATGTTTGATATAGATCAATATACAGTAATTGTAAGAATAATAATAGCAATAATAATAAGGATATTACCTCGTTTTCGGTAGTCTACTGGTTGCATTGCTTGCCACTGGATTGAGATTCGCGAGTTCAAACTAGGCAGAAGGGTTGTTATGAACACTAATTTCATATCGCTTGGGCTTAAATCTAATTCGTACATTTTCTCAGTTCAAAATGGTTGAACTTAGTTTAGAAGGAGCTAAGTAATTTTTTATAAAAATAAAGAAGAATAAATACTGTCTTTGAACAAAAAATTGTAAGTGAAATTTATTTAGTTATATGCAGAGAAAGATATTTCGAATATAATAATTATAATTAAAGAGTAAAAATTATCTTGTGGTTGTTTTAATGTTGAAGACGAAATTTCTGACACTAGCTAAACAAATAAGAACTCAACTATTGCAGATCTGATACTTATAATATTTGCGTTATCTACTGGCAGTAAAAATTGTTATATTATTATGAAACGAAAGATTATTTATTTATTTATTTATTTATCTATCTATCTATCTATCTATCTATCTATCTATCTATCTATCTATCTATCTATCTATCTATCTATCTATCTATCTATCTATCTATCTATCTATCTATCTATTTATTTATTTATTTATCTATTTATCTGTATATCTATGTATCTGTCTGTCTGTCTGTCTATCTATCTATCTATCTATCTATCTATCTATCTATCTATCTATCTATCTATCTATCTATCTATCTATCTATCTCTCTATCTATCTATCTATCTATCTATCTATCTATCTATCTATCTATCTACATCTTTATTTATTTATTTGTTTATTTATCTATCTATCTATCTATCTATCTATCTATCTATCTATCTATCTACCTCTTTATTTATTTATTTGTTTATTTATCTACCTATCTATCTATCTATCTATCTATCTATCTATCTATCTATCTATCTATCTATCTATCTATCTATCTATCTATTTATTTACTTATTTATTCATTTATTTATTAACTCACTCACTCATTCACTCATTTATTTATTTATTTACTGACTTACTTATTTATTTATTCATTCATTCATTCATTCATTCATTTATTTATTTATTCATTCATTCGTTTATTTATTTACTTATTTATTTATTTATTTATTTATTTATTTATTTATTTATTTATTTATTTACTTATTTACTTACTTACTTAATTACTTACTTACTTAATTACTTACTTATTTATTTACTTATTTACTTATTTATTTACTTATTTATTTACTTACTTATTTATTTACTTATTTACTTATTTATTTATTTATTTACTTATTTATTTACTTACTTATTTACCTACGTATTTACTTACTTATTTACTGATTTACTTATTTATTTACTTATTTATTTACTTATTTACTTACTTATTTATTTATTTATTCATTCATTCATTCTTTCATTTATTCATTTATTCATTTATTTATTTATTTATTTATTTATTTATTTATTTATTTATTTATTTATTTATTTATTTATTTATTTATTTGATTACGTACTTTCATTAATCGAAGTGAAACGCAATTCTCGTTAGCCTCCGCTGAGAAGAGAGCTTTCTGAATTAACTTAGAATTCTCCTTCGATCTCCTGCAAGGTATGCAGTTTGCCTGAAGGGAGTGACTGGCAGGTACACGCAGAGAAAGGGTGGGTATTGGAAAACCAATCCACTGCCGCCGAGATACCTGTCTCTATTTTAGGAGTGCTCACTTCGTCTGACGTGGGAGTGGAAGGCGTTAACTGCGAATCTTCAGCCTCAAGTTACATAACAGGATAAGATTCAAAGGCGTAATAGTATGTAACATAGATGCATCATAATTTATTGTTAAACTTTGCACAGTTCCCGCCTACTCCTATGAAACCTCATTCCTTACGAACTCATTACCTCTAAACATTTGCACTTCTCTGTATTATCGATATTTAGGGCTCAAAATGTCTCTGGGTTCGAATCCACAACCGTTGACGTCACAGAAATGACGAAATATGTTTCAATATGTTCAAATATTTTTCTTCTCTTCTCTTATCTCTACGTCGCAAAAGCTAATAGCTTGTTGCGTTTCCATTCGCTTGAGCTCAGGAGTACTGTAGAGTGATGACTAGAGCCCGGAATTTTAGGTGCTAAAAGTTAAGAATGACACTGAGTGTAGATGAATAGATGTGGTGCCCATAAGGAGGGCATGGATGAATATATAATAGGATGCGAAACTTACTGAGTTTCCCGCAACACATACTAGACGCGTGTCTGTAGAAATTGACCTTGCTGCCACCTGTTGGGCGGAGGGGCATTATTACATCTAGCAGCGCACCAAGTAGCGAAAAGAGTAACTAATTACTTCATGAATTTAGCAGCGCACCTGGTGACGAAGGCGGCCGAGTAGCTCAGTTGGTAGAGCAGCTGGCTACGGACTGGAAGGTCCGGGGTTCGATCCCAGGTGGTGACGGGGTCTTTTCTCGTTGCCAAACATTCAGAACGGCCCCGAGGTTCACTCAGCCTCCTATAAAATTGAGTACAGGGTCTTTCCCGGGGGTAAAAGTCGGTCAGAGCGTGGTGCCGACCACATCACCTCATTCTAGTGCCGAGGTCATGGAAAGCATGGGGCTCTACCTCCATGTCCCCCAAGTGCCTTCATGGCATGTTACGGGGATACCTTAACCGGGTGACGAAAATGTTAAACTGTGCAGAAAGTATTCCCTCCTACCTTCAACGATATTCAAAACTAACCCAATTTAAAATAAAACATTTACATTTTTATTCCTCACAGCATCTTCTACTGAAAATTCTTACCGGAGCCAACAGGAAGATAAAAGAGACGATCTATTTTACACTACCCAACTAAAATATAACCAGACAGAGTCAACAAATAAAGCAAAAGGTTAGATAATTGGGATTGTATTCTTTGGGTATTTATTGTACAGCGCAAAAAATCTACTTAGATAGTTCAATTTATTATATTACTATTACTTTACAATAATTCAGCAACAGTATTTTTACAACGTCCATAAACATCACTGTTTAACATACACTGCTTATACACACACGTAACACTTTACGTTCACTTATTAGCAAGTTTCTGTCTGCCATCTCGTCATTCTCGTCTCCTCGAGCAATATCTCGATTATCTCGAACGGGTAAATAGAGAACTCTGGGTAATGTACCCAACACGTAGTTCTAATGTTCACCACCTACGACGTTGGGCGCTGATCATCTTATTTCAGCCCCCGCCGCCAGATGGTGCTGACCGCAGTTTCGCATCCTATTATATATTTATCCATGTCTGGGGTATGAGTGATGACTAGAGCCAGGAATTTTAGGTGCTAAAAGTTAAGAATGATACTGAGTGTAGATGAATAGATGTGGTGCCCATGAGGAAGGTTTTAAGCCTAGTTCACAGGAGTCCGATATGTAATAATAGACAACAGAGTCACAAGGAATGGGTAATGAATCTTGTAAACTGTGCACTAATTTGTAAGTGGTAGTTAAGAGGATTAGGATGCTATTCATAGACATTTCGCAGCACGCGCTACGAACGTACTAAGCTAGCCCCGGCTATCCACTCGTTACTAGTACAGAATTCAAATCATATCCTATCGCTAACACTGGTTTATGAATACGAAAAACGCTGATCATCCACCGGAAACCCGCGCTAAAAATGTCTATGAATACAGCCCTTAGAGACCTTTAACGGTACTAAAAGAATAATACTGAGTGACAAGAACGACGTGTCAAAGAAGTGGAGGCATGGCTTCTACTTTTTAAACTATACCGAGGAACAATATTAACTTTTAGCACCCAAAATTCCGGGCTCTAGTGATGACATCATTGAGTATAAATATTCGTTAAAAATGACTTCCATACTCCATCGGCAAGTCTATCGTGCTATTAAAAAGGAGTGCGTTATAAGGCAGTAAAAATTGCAATAGTCTCCATATGAATATAAAAAATTAAACTCAAAACATGAATTAAAGAAGTACCTAATTTCTCACACTTTCTATTCTGTAGATGAACTTACGATATTCAACAACGCTGCATGAATATTTCTGTCTTGTACTAAGTATCAATACCAACTCCTTGTATTGTACTCTCGTATATTGTGAAATCCTTCGGTATATTGTAAAACCATTCAATATATATTTCAACTAGACTGTGGCTATTAATTAAGACTTTGTAATCCTATTAAGATTTTTTGACATGTTCCATATTCTAGCTGTGAAGCTATGTACAAATATTATGGAATGTAAACAAATACAATATAATATAACAAGTAACGAGTAATCTTTCATCTTAACTGCGGACTTACTAAAGGCTTCCTTTTCGACGTGATTATGTCTTTATATTGAAAAAAGTCACATTTTATACATATATACATAAATATAAGGTGTAAATCATATTGAACCTACAAAGCCAGAATATAAATGAAACTTAATAGATATAAGCTTTTCATCAATATCTATTTTAGAACATAGAATGAAAATAAACAGGTGAATAAAAAGAAATAGATATGGATAGAAGAGAGTCAGAAAGAAATGAAGATTGAAGGGACAGTAATTTAAGAGCAAACTGACGGACGAGTGGGTTGAGTTTGTGGGTGTGTGTGTGTGGGTGGAGGGAAACTTAACTCGTCACTCGACTTCACTTTTACGTCGTCGGTATTTTTTACATAGCCTTAATCAATTCAAATTAAACTTTGTGCATGTAAGTTTTACATTACACTCAGATGGAAAAGACAGTTGAGCAGTAAAGGAAACATGAACAAAGGAAGGCAAAATTTCATTATCCCACATAAATATACATCTGTACATCCAGTATTTTTAAAAAGTCTCTTGTCCTAGGTGCACTGTGCCGAATTTATTTGCCATTTGTCACAATACAATTTGGGAGAGGAAGCTAGTAGAAAACTGTGTGAAGTGAATACACAAAGAATATTCTGAAATTGGAAGACAAAATACATGTCTATTAGAAGAAATAAATAGTGTTGTTTCTCTAGGAGAAGTTGACTAGATAGCAATATGATGTTTTAATGTTAGTTTAAAGAAAATAGTAACAATATTATAGTTCACAGTCAAATGTGTCTGCCATAAGCGTTTCTAGTGAGCATGATACAAAAATGCAGAATGACTGAACTGTTTCTCAAATTCTTGATAATTTGAGTTGTTAATAATAATATGTTACAGCACTACTACGATGTTTGTTTACGTAAAGACTGCAGTAATATTTAAAATCACTGTATGTGACAATATCGATGTGTTAAATTGGAAAAATCATATTAAAGAAATTACCCCCAAACTAAATTCAGCATCTTTCGCTACTAGATCTATGCAAGAGATAGTAAATATCAATACCTTAAAAACAATATGCTTCTAATGCTTTCACTCGGTAATGAGTTTTGGAATAATATTCTGGGGAAATTCTACAGATAATAACAGTATATTCCTACTACAAAAAAATAGTAATTAGAATAATAGTAGGTGCGAATCTAGGGAATCGTGTAGGATAATTATAAAAAAAACTGAAAGTAATGCCCATGGCTTGACAGTATATTTCTTTCATTAATAAACTTCTCCGTTCGTAATCGTGAAAATTTTGTAACTAATTCAACAGGTCATAGCATAAATACTCGTCAAAAAATGACTTTCATACTCCATCGGCAAGTCTATCGTGCTATCAAAGTGGAGTGCGTTATATGGCAGTAAAATTTTTTAATAGCCTCCCTATGAATATAAAAAATTAAAAACTCAAAACGTAAAATTATTTAGGATCAAATTAAAGAAGTGTATAATTTCTCACGCCTTCTGTTCTGTAGGTGAATTTATGACATTCAGTAACGCTGCATGAATATTTCTGTCTTGTATTAAGTATCGATACTAACTCCTTGTGTTGTATTAGTAGTATACTTTAAAACTTTTCTGTGTATATTTCAATTAGACTGTGACTATAATTAAGACTTCGAGATACTATTAAATTTTTTTACATGTTCTATATTCTATCTGTGAAGCGATGTACCAATACCATGGAATGTAAATAGATACAATACAATACAATAACCCATCTGTATTTTATGGATTCAAATAAATAATTAGCCAAGCTAGCGACTTTCAATACGACATTAATTATAAATTTATAAATATTTGATAATGTAAACATAATTTGTACCACCACTACCACCATCAACATCACAACCATAACCGCCTTGAGATCTAAACCTAGTTAGTGGCTTATAATTATCCCATAGGGCAGCAGTCTTAAAGTTTAGAGTTCGAGGACCCCTTTCATATGACGTGCATTCTGCAGCACCCCTTAACACATTAACTTTATACTTTTGCTTAGTACAATGTAAGAAAATCATTTCATGTACCGGTACATAAGTTATTTATTTTTAACTTTATAAATTATCACTAGAGGGCGGAAAAATATGCGTTACCACCCGATACAGGTTAGTTTGGTCTGAAGTATGGATGACGACGCAGGTACAAGCGCAATAACATAAATGCACCACGAGAGGGCGGTAGTACAAGTAGAAACCAACAAATGATCTTCAGTGTCAACTTCTAGTCATATGAGAAAGAAAGCCAGGTGTTTACAATATTGTTTATTGCCTTTGTGCAGGTGGTAGTGCTGTGTAAAAGTGATTTAAAATACCTAAGTCGAAGGATTTGGAATTAAACAGTCTAAGAAATAAATACGGAAGAGAGATTTTGATCCCGCAAGGGGAAAATATTTTCTGTGCCGTGCGCAAATGTGAAATTAAAATACGTAGTAAATATTACATAGAGCGGCATTATAACAGCAAGAAACATACCGAAAACGTACAAAGGTCTTCGACATCAAATAATGAAAAAGATATGAATTGGATTTATGTAATATGATGATTTCTGCAAATATTCCGTTCAAGAAACTTGATAATCCACATTTTATAGGTGAAAAGGTGAAAGAAAAATTCACAAATTCTGCAAAAAAAAAAAATACCGGTAATACAGTTCTGTGTAACATTTTGAGTGGAGGGAAAAACGACGATACTACGGCTCTTTTTCATTTGCACCTCTAACATCTTGTAACACGGAAAATAGCTTTTCGATGTTGAAAAACTGTTTGAGTGAGAGACGTCGAACTTTCTCTTTCGATAATTTACGAATGTATACTGGGTGTTTAGTTCAAAGTGTGTCATGGCTCGCTGTATGCCGTCATGTGGCTAGTCGATGAGCCTAGAGAATTCAATCTTCCTACACTTCCGCAGAGGTGTATTACTTACGTGCCAGAGAAGTTGCCTAGCAAGTACGGCGTTCATTCAGAAGAGTATTTACCGATACGTACAGTAACGCCGGCAGTAGCAGGAATGTTAACTGTTTCGAAACATGTACTGAGGTGAGGTTTTTTTTTATTGTCGGGATATGGGGAGAGGGTTAAGACGATTACTTACGTATTTGTTGACATTAACTTACAAGGTCAACATGGATACGGAGCATTTGATTTGTGTTGTGGAATGCCGTACGCAACCGATGATAACAAATACCCTGCGTACGACTTGGCCGCGCAAAACACAGTTCGAAAGAGGTTATGGTAGCACACAGACCGTACAGACCGCCATCTGTTGCTACGACGTTCAAGTTATACCTTACACGTTCTCAAGTTCAGATTGAACGCCTTGATTAATAGGCAACTTCTCTGACACAAAAGCTGAAACTCGCTTCAAATCGCTGACTCATTAACAGTGACGTCATGACACACTTTGAAATGAACACCCAGTATTGTGGTTCAGTGTAATGCATCCTTTAATCATCAGGCGGTGGCAGATAACATTTGAGGTAAGTTTTTAAATCATCATAACTATATTAAAATTTCATTCCATTATTTATAGACCGATTGAATGGAGTGATGAGATTCTCATTACCAGACTGTACTCTCTTGCCGTTGTTTACGTGAGTCAATGACAACAGTAGGCCTATAGTCCGTTGATACTGAACTTAAGGCATAACGCACATTTTTCTGCCCTTTAATTATCACAAACTGAAGTTTATTTTACAAAATTTGCAAAGTTAACTTTGTTAATAATAAAAAGCTAAAGTTAAAACATTTTAATGAAAATAAAGACACATTTTTTGCTAGGATTGAATGGTGTTTTATTTTATTTTCATAATGAAATAAATCAAATTTTTAGTTTAATAGTTTAGTATTGATATATTACAGTAATTATTGTAGCTTCAGTATGTTTTTTTTTTTTTTTTTTTTTTGCTCTACCCGAAAATTTGTCTGGTTGGATTTGGTACTTTTTGGAAACAAGCTCCACAAAATACGTAGACATAATTCAAGTAACTATAGCTTTTGCAGCGTGGCTTTGACAGCACCCTGCGTCAGACTATGCATTGAGACGTAGCCATGGTGCACCTTACGTGCTTGAAGCCCCCCTCCTCGCCTCGCCCGCGGTCAAGTCAGCCGTCGCCGAACAGAATGGCCGCGAAATCCCAAATCTAATTTCCCCCTCGTCTCTGCATCTGTCAGCCGGCCTGCCTCTTGTTCTTTGGCTTCGCAGCAGTCGCCGATAAGTTTATCGTGTCTCTCTCGCTTATCTTCCTCCCTTCGAACCCCAATTGCAATCTTTCAAGTAGCTAAACTGTAAAGCGTATGAATGAAAATAGTAGGTCAAAAAAAATCAAAATATGCTTTTCTACATTAACATGTTTTTTGGACGATCATATTATCTTTTTCCCTACTTACCATTGTTGTTTACAGCCTTCGTAAAGTGATAATACCGCACTTTCTGGTTGCTATGCAAACAAAAGAAATCACAGTGCTGTTATAACTACTTACCGCACTAATAGGCCTATGCGGTAAGTAGAAACAAAATGGAGCCTTTATTTAGAAAAACTCACACTTTCATATCTTCTTTTAGAATTTTCCGGTATTAAAAAGAAGCATCTTCTGCGGACCTCTGAAGAAAGAACTAAGGAAGAGACTAGTGAAGTGTTTTGTGTGGAGTATAGCATTGTATGGATTTGGGGCTAAGAGGGATGAAGTTACAAGAGAATGGAGAAAGTTACACAACGCAGAACTGCACGCATTGTATTCTTCTCCTCGCATAATTAGGAAAATTAAATCCAGACGTTTGCGATGGGCAGGACATGTAGCACGTATGGGCGAATCCAGGAATGCATATAGAGTGTTAGTTGGGAGGCTGGAGGGAAAAAGACCTTTGGGGAGGCCGAGACGTAGATGGGAGGATAATATTAAAATGGATTTGAGGGAGGTGGGATATGATGATAGGGACTGGATTAATCTTGCTCAGGATAGGGACCGATGGCGGGCTTATGTGAGGGCGGCAATGAACCTCCGGGTTCCTTAAAAGCCATTTGTAAGTAAGAAAGTATAGCATTGTATGGGGGGGGGGCAGAAACATGGACATTACGACGAAGTGAAGAGAAGCAATTGAAATGTGGATATGGAGAAGCATGGAGTATGTGAAATGGACAGAGTAAGAAACGAAGCTCTGTTGGAAAGAGTGAGTGAAGAAAGAATGATGCTGAAACTGATCAGGAAGAGGAGAAGGAATTGGCTGGGTCATTGGCAGTGGCGGCTGATTGACTGAGGCAAGTGAGGCCGGGCCTCAGTCACTTGGCTTAACTGAAATCAAATTTTGTGTTTTTATATAATATATTAGTTATTTGAATGAAACGTATGTCGCTGTAGAAGTATTTGGAAACTTTGTAGTGTATATAGACCTATTTTGCAGTAAAATTTGTTCCTGAGGCCAGGATCGCTCGTGCCGGGTCTGGCTTCTGCATTTCGTATGTTTTCGCGGGTTTTGAGGTTGGGCTTGAAAAGCTGTAGCTGAGGCACAATTCGTCTGGTCTGGTCAGCTTTCACTCCTCCCATCCATGGGCCGATCTTAAGAGTAGAAGGGTGGGAATAGCGGTTGTGACTTGTCTTTCTAAATAGGCCATAAATAACATAAAAATTTCCTCTCTTTGGCAGGCAGAGACCCACACTGTTCTCTCTCCTTAAGTCTCAGTTTATGACTTAAGCGAGGGTGTTGTACTATTGTACTTCGTAGTACAGTAGTGAGTGTAGTTCAGTGTTCTTATGTGTTCCTGGAAAATATAAACACAAATGCGAGAAATGATGATGGTATAGTTAATTCAATGTTAGGGTGTCCTTTTTCGAGAAAAATTAATATTGACAGAAATGAAGTTTTAAATAAGGAGATAGCTTACCGAGATACCTACAACATCGCTGACAATTTTTCTGACAAATAATCTTAAACGCAAGTTTCTATTGCATCTTGGTGTGGGCAACATAAATGATTAAGTGGTAATGTGGTGCAAAATAAACTTTTCTTTTGGCCTTCTTTGTTGCTGTCAAAGGAAAAAAATAAATAAAATAAAGAAGAAAGGGGAATTTCAACACATACTTCTTCAGCTGAGCATAATATGTGTTGCTTCATCACACTCAAACAATCACTGAAACAAAGTCACAGAATAACTTATTTGGTGAGTGACATTATTTTCATTAATAATAATAATAATAATAATAATAATAATAATAATAATACAGTAATAATCTATACTAATAATAAATCTGTAGCCGAAATTTTTCTGGTAATTTTCGATTTTCCAAAAATAATTCGTCCTAACATATATAATTAACCACCCTGAAACCGAAAATCGCATTTTTGAAATTTTTGTTTGTATGTCTGTCTGTATGTTTGTTACCTTTTCACGCGATAATGGCTGAACCGATTTATATGAAAATTGGAATATAAATTAAGTTCGTTGTAACTTAGATTTTAGGCTATATGGCATTCAAAATAATGTATTTAAAAGGGGGGTTACAAGGGGGCCTGAATTAAATAAATCGAAATATCTCGCTTATTATTGATTTTCATGAAAAATATTACATAACAAAAGTTTCTTTAAAAATAATTTCCGGTAAGTTTTACTCTATACAAAATTTTGATAGGACTGATATTTAATGAGATAAACGAGTTTTAAAATTACAATAACAACGCCATCTAAGGCGCTGTACTGAAATAAAAACAAATGACTTCGTCTATAAGGGGCCTTGGACAACAACAATCGAAAGCTATTAAACATAGCCTAAGAGAATGTTTCTGTGTTTGTATGAAGTAATATCGGAAGCTAATTAATTGTTTAATTATTATTTCACCATTGGAAAGTGTAGTTTCTCTAGATGGACATCATTCTACAATGTTATTACAGCAACTTCTGAAACATATAGCAAGTAATATAAAGTATACACATTAAAACTAAATGATATGTCAATCTTCATTAAACTATGGTTGCATGTAATAACAATTAAGAAACATGTTAAAGGAATCGTCATTGCACCAAATGATTGATCTCTGGACCAAAATGACCGCATTTTAATTATTTAAATACAATTTAAATTAAGTAACATATTAAACGATTAATCCTTCTATCAAACACGAATGTTCCCTGGATGAAACGTTCTATTTTAATTATGTAATTACTTTATATTTATTTTTAACAGGTGCAGCGGAGCGCACGGGTACGGCTAGTAATATTAATAATATAACAATAATAATTAATATCATGAATAAACATTTCCTAGCGGAGGCACTTAAACTATGTAGTTGCATCTGGCCTCACCGAGAATTTCGATCACCGGCCACTACTGGTCACTGGTTGAGAAGATAAGTTTCGGAACATCTTGATAAAAAGAAATTCAAGTTGAAGTTAAAACAGAGTCGATACCTCCCGTCTCGTTGGATTTGTTGATGACAATTTGAAAATTCCGTCTGCTGCTGCCATCTAGGAGGAGATAGTTGAACTTGATGGAGAGCAAAGCCAGGGTGTCTAGAACCCGTTCTTTCGTATGAATACCATGACCGATAAAATGAGGACAAGACTCATTTGCATTCTAAACCACAGAATATTATTAGAACATAATGCGACGAACTTTGTTGTTCACAGAGAGCAGTGTCAGTGGTTTGAGCTTGGCGTTGTACACAGTAATAGAAACTACTCGACTCCACAATAACTCTTTCATGTGGAAATGCAGCAGTAAGTTCGGAACACTGCTTACGTAATTACTGTACGTAGACTAAGCTGTAGTTCGGAGTGTATCAAAGACAATTAAGATTTGACAATTAACGTTACTCTGTTTCTGCTGTACTTCTACTACATGGTAATTAATGTTGAGAATGTTATTATACTTACTTACTTACAAATGGCTTTTAAGGAACCCGAAGGTTCATTGCCGCCCTCACATAAACCCGCCAGCGGTCCCTATCCTGTGCAAGATTAATCCAGTCTCTATCATCATACCCCACCTCCCTCAAATCCATTTTAATATTATCCTCCCATCTACGTCTCTTTTTCTTTTTTTTTAAGTAGGTTATTTTTCGACGCTGTATCAACATCTCAGGTTATTTAGCGTCTGAATGATATGAAGATGATAATGACGGTGAAATGAGTCCGGGGTCCAGCACCGAAAGTTACCCAGCATTTGCTCATATTGGGTTGAGGGAAAACGCCGGAAAAAACCTCAACCAGGTAACTTGCCCCGACCGGGAATCGAACCCGGGCCACCTGGTTTCGCAGCCAGACATGCTAGCCGTTACTCCACAGGTGTGGAATCTACGTCTCGGCCTCCCTAAAGGTCTTTTTCCCTCCGGTCTCCCAACTAACACTCTATATGCATTTCTGGATTCGTCCATACGTGCTAACATGCCCTGCCCATCTCAAACGTCTCGATTTTATGTTCCTAATTATGTCAGGTGAAGAGAATGTTGTTATATGCAGTATAAAACCATGATATATGGACAAAAAATTCCGAAATGCACTAAAAATTGAAAACCTCTAATTTAAAATTAAAATAATTTTTCCGCGGGCAACCTCCTTTGTTGTGGTCGTGCCAGTGAATCAGTTCCATTCCGAGGCTTATTGTAAAGTTTCGTAACAAGCTGTTTTTACGGTGATGAGTTGTTAGCCCTTCGCCCAACCTCAAAGCTGGAGGACCACTTGGACTCTCACTTTGAGAGAGAAACAGAGATTAAGGGTGTTGAGAATAAGGTTCTTAGTAAAATATTTGGAGCTAAAAGGGATGAACTTACAGGAGAATGGAGAAAGTTACACAACTTGACATAAATAGGAACATTAAATCCAGACGTTTGAGATGGGCAGGGCCTGTAATCGTATGGTCGAATCCAGAAATGTATATAGAGTGTTAGTTGGGAGGTCGGAGGGAAAAAGACCTTTGGGAGGCCGATGGGAGGATAATATTAAAATTTATTTGGGTGAGGTGGGATATGATGATAGAGACTGGATTAATCTTGCACAGGATAGGGACCGATGGCGGGCTTATGTGAGGGCGGTAATGAACCTCCGGGTTCCTTGAAAGCCATTTGTAAGTAAGTAAGGGGCAACCTCATTCTCTATTATGGGTTTATAAAATGAGGGAAAAATTATTTTCTCACATTTTTTTTTTACATCTGACATATAGGCTATTTACAGTACTCTGTCGGTAAAAGCATAGGTATATCCATGCATCTAAAGAAATCTTCCCATCACATCACACGGGCAAACTTAAAGTCTGGTAACATATTTGGATTAATGTTCACATCTCCATTACACCCTTCTACGTAGTACTTGCTGATCTCTCTTAGCTTCTGTGACCCTTCATTCTTTACCAGGATGTTTCCCAACTTTCCCTTAGCTTCCATAGAATATAAATTGTATTTAAATTTATTTTCGCGTCCAAACAAGGACCGAAAATTATAAATCTTTGATAAAAAGGCAAACTTATAGTCGCGACGCTGTTATGCCTGGCGTGACTCCTCCTCTTTGCTTACGTCTCAGGAAGTGAAGGCTCTATAAAGTCTATGTAGATAGTATCGTTCGCCATTTTTGTTCTTTCGTTGCCGAGCTACCAGACGAGGAATATATTTGCCACACCGTTAAACATTATCATGTCGTAGCTCCTATGATAATAAATCAAACGCACTGTAATTCAGCAAAAATTTGTGCGGCAAATAACGTCCTCGTGTGCTTACTGCGAAAGCCAACGAAAGAGCCAAAATGGCGGGCGATTATATTAAGTATTTATCGAGCCTTAAGAAATGCATAACATCATTATCAGCGAATCACAAGACGCAGACGTTTAAATGTAGCCGAACTGCAACGTGATTGGCTGCCGGAAATTAGAGCGACGGGACTATAGCTTCTATTGAATAGGCTCTGATGATGATGTACAGTATACACCGAAACAGCTGTAAGCCACACGTGCTTATATAATTAACTCTAGTAAGCAGTGGCGTAGCGTCAATGTAAGCTAAAAAGCTCAGCTTCCCCAGTTAATAATAATTTCATAATAAACCTCCAGTCTACGGGCAAAATTATTTATTAATTTTAATAGAATTCATATTTACGCGTTAAATATTGTGATGCGGCAGCTCAGGATGATTTGTGATGCAGCAGTAACAAGAAGCCTGCACACACCAGCTTCCAAGCAGACTGGTTTCTTACACTCATTCTTCTGTGTAATCCACCCCGCAGATTTTCCATCCCTTTCTAACTAAACTATCCCGGTCGCAAGGCTATCAAGAAGCTAGCTTTGACATTGATAATAAGTAGTTTCCGAGTTATCCCTTTTCGTCAGTTGTGTTCAGTTGAAGTGTTAGTGTGCACTGTGGCTGATATAATAAATAATGAGTGAAATAACAGTTCCTGACACCAATTTACTTGAATTTTTAGGACAATTGTATTATCAAGACTGACTTACGAACAAAAGTGTGATCTAAGAAACAAATGACCGACTCCCTTGCTGTCAATGAAGGACACAACCAAAAGACAGACACATACTTACGTACTGTATCTATTGACAGTTAATATTGTGATTCCTCTATTACAGGGTGTGAGCTAATGTTATACGTATACGTGTCTATTTGTTAAGAGATATGTGTAAACCGTGAAATCATATTTTACTACGTATCATTTGAGGTCATGCCTTATTGATGTTACTTACGATGTTCCAACCAATCTTCGACTGCTGACTTGAAATTGACTACTACTTATTTTAAGACTATGTTTTTGTAATACGTTTTCTCATATTGCATGAAAGACAACTTGAATTAGCTTCACCTGCTCAAAATTTCATGCTACGCCACTGCTAGTAAGCTTGCCATTTTATCAATCATTTATATTTAAGTGTTAAAAGTAGTGTACGCAAGATTCAAGACGAAAATAATTATAGTTGAAGGACTTATGGATGGTAAGATGTATTGAAATAATACAAAGTTTCAACATAATACATATCTTCGTGATAATGGTAGACCACTTTAAAACATTTCATAAACATCCTTATCATGATGAAGTGTATTACTGTGATTTTCCCTATGGCTTCCTGAATACGTTCTGTAGTGTGCTCGGACATGTAAAGAGAATACCGCAGCCATGGGTTTTATTTAAGCGATAATGATATTGTTGCAAAAGACTTTCAATGATATCGGGAAATATTACAATTTATATTTACAGTTTGTACATTTAACTGATTTGGAGTTAACAGTAAGTGAAACTAGTAATTGTGTTTCTTCGGTTTCTTTCGCTACATAAATTCTTTTATTGAATCGTACTTATCTCGCACGTACAGGGTGATTTATAAGGAAGTGTAAATACTGGGTGAATATAATATACAGGATGTTTCAAAAATACGGGGCATAATTTCAGGTATGTATTTCCCACATGTAGACAATCAAAATAGTTTATTACAACATGTGTCCGGAAATGCTTTATTTCCGAGTTATGGCCTTCACAACATTGAAATTCACCAGAACGTTTTTCTTTCCGCAGGTCGTTGCCGTCAAAGGAGACATTAAGAGGGCACTCTGACAGTTCATTCCGAGGCGAAAGTTACATTCAGTACTTGGATCGAAGGTTTCCTGATCGATGGATAGGTAGAGGTGGCCCAATTGCTTGGCCTCCACGCTCACCTGATCTGAACCCTCTCGATTTCTACTTGTGGGGCCATTTAAAATCATTGGTTTATTCGTCTCCGGTGCCTGATTTGGAATCCCTTCGGAATCGAATTGTGGCATGTTCTGAGGACATACGCAATACTCCTGGAGTTTGGGATCATGTTCGCAGGTCAATGAGACATCGATGTGAGGTCTGTATTCAAGCAGGAGGTAGACATTTTGAACATTTTCTGTAATGACAACGACCTGCGGAAAGAAAAACGTTCCGGTGAATTTCAATGTTGTGAAGGCCATAACTCGGAAATGAAGCATTTCCGGACACATGTTGTAATGAACTATTTTGATTGTCTACATGTGGGAAATGCATACCTCAAATTATGCCCCGTATTTTTGAAACAGCCTGTAGAATTAAAAACAAAATGAAAATGATCTGTAACAATATTGTTCAAGAAGCACCTTTATTTCAGAGTTATCCATTAGTAAAATGGATAGGTCTTGGTTTGTTGTTCAGCTAGATCACTGAATATGCATCCCCTGTCCGCTGACTTACACTTTGAGGTCATTCGAAGTCGCCAGTGTACATCATTGGTATCCCAAACAGAGCAAACCTGCATATACGAATTGAAATTAACTATAAAACTGTTCGGAATGAGTTGAACTGGTTGAGTGGCGTTTCAAGATCACCAAAGCGACGAGCACATCTCAGTCCAGACTCTAGGGAAGTCACTTTGAACATATCTTATTGTAAACATTGTAATATTTTGAAACTGTTTACTAGAAATGACTTTCAGTTTGTGTTGAGTTTGTTACCGCTTCTTTCTTGCATAACATTGAAATCTACCTCGATATGGGGAACTATTAATAATGGAATTCCACAAGGATCAATTTTAGGTCCCTTACTTTTTATAGTGTTTATAAATGATCTTGTCCTCCTAATAAAAAATGTAGGTCATCCCATATTATTTGCAGAGGACACAAGTATAATAATTACAGTCAATAACTCCAATGTATTCCAATCTTCAACAGAGGTAATTCTCCTCAAAATATGTGATTGCTTCTCAGCTAATAAATTAGCATTAAATCGTAACAAAACTAACATAATCCAATTTAAATCCTGCCCAAATCCAACCTCGCAAATTTCAAGCGTAATAATTAGAAACAGGTCCCTAATGGAAACAACAACAACCAAATTTTTTGACTTGCAAATAGAAAAAAATGTTGAAATTGGAGAAATCATATTATAGAAATTATTTCCAAACTAAATTCAGCATGTTTTGCTATTAGATCTATGCAAAAGGTAGTATTAGTACCTTCAAAACAATTTATTTTGCATACTTCCACTCGGTAATGAGTTTTGGAATAATATTCTGGGAAAATTCTATAGATAGCAAAAGTATATTCCTATTACAAAAAAGAGTAATTAAAATAACAGTAGATGCCAAATCTAGAGAATCGTGTAGAATCATTTTCAAAAAACTAAATGCCCCATGGCTTGTCAATGTTTACATTAATAAACTTCCTCGTAAGTAATCGTGAAAACTTCGTAACTAATTCAACAGTACATAGCATAAATAGTCCTCAAAAATGACTTTCATACTCCATCGACAAATCTATCTGTGCTATCAAAGAGGAGTGCGTTATATGGCAGTAAAAAATTGTAATGGCCTCCCCATGGATATAAAATCAAACTCAAAACAAAAGATTATTTAGGGCCAAATTAAAGAAGTGTCTAATTTCTGACGCCTTCTATTCTGTAGGTGAATTTATGGCATTCAACAATGCTGCATGAATATTTCTGTCTCGTATTAAATATCGATACTAACTCCTTGTGTTGTACTAAAGTCTATGTGATGTATCTTGTCTCACTGTGAAAAGAGAGAGAAAGGAGATATGTCTTACTTCGCCTGTGTTGTTATGGCGATGGGGGAGTGGAGCGATGCCATCCATCCAGTGGCGGAAGGGACTAGTTGATACATTCTGTAGCGCAAAATAAAGTAACAAAATATCTCTCTTCGTACTGTGTAGTTCCGTCACTGAACTTGTCTTTCAAGAAACTGAGTTCCGGTAGCCTGTACAATAACAAGATTTTGAAAAGAATCCTGAAAATTTACAACCCTCCTATAATCTCCACCCTCATTTGAAGGAACTTGGTTTTATTGCCACTGAGACAAGATAAACCTTACCAGGTTTAGCATATTGTAAAACTGTTATGTATATATTTCAACTAGACTGTGACTATAATTAATACTTTGTAGTATATTTTACATGTTCCATGTTCTAACTGTGAAGCGATGTATGAATACTATGGAATGTAAATAAATACAATACAGTACAATGAAGTAGGCTATGGTACTTTCAGCAAAATCATTATGGTGCTTATGAAACACTTTGTATTCATTCATTCATTCATAGTTTTCTGCCTAAGGGTAGGTCTATCACTGCAAACTCAGCATTCTCCAATATTTCCTATTTTCTGTCTTCCTCTTAGCCTTCTCATACAGCCCCTACTAAAAGTTTAAGGACAGGTTGGGTTTGCAGTAAATATTTCACTTTTCACAGGCATTTGGTCCCAGTATAAACATCAGAGGATTTCACGTAATATAAGGACAGAAGTGAAACATCACTTATGGAGGAGTGTCCTTAAACTTTTGGTAGGAGCTGTATGATCCACATTTCTTAATGTCTCTTATTATGGGGAATTTTGACAAACTAGGAATTAGGCTACGCATAATCGTCCAATCATCTAATGTATGTATGTATTTATTTACACTGCAAGTGGGTAAGCACCCGGTGGCAGTGGTATACACAATATAAACAATACAAAATAAAATGACAAACAATACACAATAAAATCATAAACAATACACAATAAAATTAACAATAAACAAAACAATTATACAATACACAATACAATAAGAGTACACAATATAATTTAACACAATAATTACAATTAATAATATAACATAAATAAAATATCTAATTTTACAATACAACCTACATATGTATAGGCCCTACATAAGTTTCAGTAGTCTTTCACTTTACTCTCATCTCACTCACTGTAGTGGCATTATGACGCATTTCACTGACACTTTAAGACACATTTCACTGACACACTATAACACATTTCACTGACACTATAGAACACATTTCATTGACGCTATAAATTATCACTGATCGGAACTATTCACTGCACTGTAAAACCATAACGTCACTGACTCACCTCGCTTCACTGATACAACAGTTCAAATAAGTGAAATAATTACACCCTTATGCATTCTTATAAACAGAACTACATTTAAGCTAAACTTTCTAGTCTAAGGCCCTCTTACACGCTACTTTTAAGTAATTTACAATTCAAACCAAGGAAGTAACTCGTCAGGCTAAATAAATACATGTCACCTTAAAAAAATTAAATGTTAAATGTCATCTTAATTTTAATTTGCACTTTATACACAACTTTTTAAGTTATTCTTGAATCTCCTTAAGGAAGGACAGCCCTCAAAGACCGCTGCAAGTAGGTCATTCCAATCATTTATAGTTCTATTTAAAAATGAGAATTTACCTACATCCGTTTTCTGTTTCCTACATTTGATTTTAAAATCATGATCGTTCCTACCATAGTATGTTGGCTTTTCTAACCGAGCCGTTATGTCTACCCATGCTTTCTGACCTAGATGTGCTCTATACAATGATGTTATTCTAGTTTTCCTACGTCTGTTTTCCAAAGTTTCCATTTAAGTTCTTTTATCGTATCGTTTCCATCTTCTCTTTTACCTTTAACAAATTTAGCTGCCCTATACTGGATTCTTTCTAAGGAATTTATCTGATATATAATGACAATAATGACAATTATTATTCACGTTCGTGAGCTAATCAAATTTGTTTAAAATTATAAAGAGTATTTTTCGATTAATATGATTAATGGACATGTTGTAAACATTTTATTACGTTATTGCGTGCTAATCGACAATATGCTTAGTGACCTAATTATGTGTAATATCCGGTAGGGCTTTCTCTGCCTCACCTTTCGAGTGTGCGGCATAGATATACAATTATTATTATTATTATTATTATTATTATTATTATTATTATTATTATTATTATTTCCTTCTACTCTTCCTATAATGGAATGATATAAATAGCCTGCAATAAACTGAGTACTTTCAAAAACTCTGGCCTAACCGAATTCATCCCAATTCTCTGCTATACCGCTAATGTCAAACATTAAAGTATCATAGTTCTTAATGAGTTTTGTTATACAGTGTGTTAATTAAGCATGTAACATTACTAATTACTCTTTATATATTAATTTTATGAAAAAATACCAAAAACAAAAGTTGTTCGAGATATCTAACTAACACTTATGGCTGTGGTCTCACAAAAGTATTGATTCATGTACAGAATGTGACAAAAAATAACACTTTTTTAAATGACACCCTATATTAAATTTCACATATTTGAAATCTCCATTCAATTTTACATACAAATAGAAGTTTGACTCAGCATAAATGATGAATACTCTCTTGTAAATATTACGGTTCTTACAGGTACTTTGATAAATAATTTCATCCATGTTACAAACTCCAATCACAACTACAGCAACATAGAAACTGGCATGAAAATACTACACATTCAATAAAAAAATTAGAAACTCGATACTCTAGAAAAGTACGAAATTTATAGACACAAAAAACATACCCACAACACATCCTCGACATTCAATTGAATTTCAGAACACACCCTATATGTTACAATGATGAACACACCCCACTGTTACAGGAAACCAGAACATAACGCGGTAACTCACTATAACTCAGAAGATGATGGATGTAACATCGAAACTAGTCAATCAGGTAAAATAACACCATAATTTAAATATTAACACATTGAAGTATTATTTATTTATTTATTTATTTATTTATTTATTTATTTATTTATTTATATAATCCAAATAACTTAATAGCTCATCAGTGATTACAAGTGTTAAAAGAGTGTCTTCAAGAATGAAGAAAAAAAGTTTGGGAACCACTGTACTAGATGACTAGGAACTTTGACATCTGGAAAATTCTCTCCAAACTTCTTTGCACTTGTCAGGCGGAGTTTGTGACTACTGACTACATGAAAAACAAACGCTCGCTGTCATACATTAAACCGAGAAATATCCATTCCAATTATTTAAATATCCGATTATTAAGGAATCCTCTGAAGTTAAGTATTTAGGCATAATTTTCGACAATCGTTTAAAATGGGACCAACACAGTAATTACCTTTGTAATAAATTACGTGAAATAATACATTATTTTGTTTTATTGAGGAATTACTTGTCAATAAGTTTATTACGCACAATATACTTAACTTTATTTCAATCGGTAAATTATGTATGGAATTATAGGATAGGGTAGCTTATTTAAATCCAATTTTAATCCACTTTATTTATTACAGAAGAAAATAATTAAAATATGTCTTCATAAACCTATTGATTTTCCATCTCAAAAATTGTTTTTAGACTTTAATGTTCTTAACATAAGACATGTTTATTACATTGTATTAATAAAATTCATACATAAAAATTAAAAAATTTTTGAATTGTGTTCTCATAGTTATGAAACAAAAGGTATGAATTCTTTAAGATTGTTTGAACCAAAATGCAACACTACTACAGTATTTAATCATAGTAGTAATTTAGACCCAATAATATAATTTATATTAAAATATCCTAATCTTGTCAATTCTAATAGTTCTGGTATTAAATTTAAGATGTTATGTATGGATTTTATAAAAGTTGAAAAATTGTAAATTTAAATTCATATATTCTTATTGCATAGTAGACATAAGACAAATTGTATTGTATACTTATTAATTTCAATTCAGGAATCCGCCCCTGAGCCCGAGTTCTACTCTTTCAGGGGCGAGCTAAAGTTTTTATGTATATATTATAGCTTATGCTCGACCATGCCGAAATGTAGTAATTATACACCTGGTAGCAGCTCTTTAATGGACCTCATTAAAGTACACCTATTCATTAAAGTTCAGGTGTTCCACCAATCAGAAAACACCATTGTAGCAATATGAAAGCGCAAGTATCGATTATTCTCGGATATGCAATCGAAAGACAACTAGCGAAACGTCACGGAGGCTGGAAATCCAATACTGTCGCAGAAGGTTATGTTCTGTTACTATAATAATTAGCGTTAATTGTAAATAATATTCAAATAAATTCAATTTGTCATCTCGTTTTTCAATGTCTAAATCAATTTAAAGGTTATATCAAGATTAATCTTTATTTTACTCTCTAGATTATATCAAGGTCAATGACATTTGTTTCTAGGAAAAAATCAATACTTTCGCGTCTGCGCACATCTCACAATTTACGAGATATTGCACACGGACAGTTCCGCTCCCCAGTCAGATAAGAATAACATGATTACTTATGAATAATTTCAAGTTAGAAATATGGTCGAGCATAAAAAGTCGTATGAAACTTGCCTATAATGGTAATTAAGACGCTCATATGAAAATTATGAAACTCGCTTGCTCTCGTTTCATAAACATACTCGCGTCTTAATTACTACCATTATAGGCGCGTTGCATAATGTACTATTATGTTACAATTATTAGCAAAATAAAATAAATAAATAAATTATACGATCACCACATTCTTGCTCATATTTATCGCTAGATTCAGCAGGAATCTCAACTCCCTTCCTCGGGAACTAGATGAGTTTATGTGTCTTGTGTTTTTGCCCTCGGTGGCCTTGCAGTTACACGTCAGTCACTAGATCCGAGGTTCCCTCGAGTTCAAACTCTGCCAAAGGCGATGTATTTAAAGGTCGATAAACTCATTGGCATGTAAAAGAACACTGCCTCTGATAAAAGCCACGATGCAGAATTTGTCGACCATTTATTTTCCCGGTTGAATTTCGACGCTCTGTAGTTGAAAATGTTATAAAATAAAATATTATTACTAATAATTATTATCTTATATTTCTAAAATGTTATCGTATTGTTTTTTTTATTATCCAATTTAATAACCCCTATTTCACCCTGAGGTATATTAGGGTTGTAGTTGGCATCAAAATATATTTTATAAGTAACAAACAATAATAAAATTATAATACAAAATTGTTGTCAAGGTTACAATTCACATGAATTTTGTACAAGAATGCACCTTAATGAAAGAATGGATCGTTTCATAAAGCCTCAATGCCTGTCTCTATATTTATATCTAATGGTTATAGGAAGAAATATTTTTATGTACATATATATATATATATATATATATATATATATATATATATATATATATATATAATAGCTATTGAACATGTTATTTTAGAAGCAATAAATAGCTATACTAAGAGATGGCTTAAAATTTAAGAATTAAATACATTATTTAGTAACAACAATTGGCAGTAATCAGGTATTACAAGAAATGGCTCAAAATTAGAAATCAAATGCATAATTAAAATAAAAATTAAAACCAATAGTACAATATTATAATATGTGAAATTGAAGACTTACAGTTTCATTATAGTTGATTAGAACTAATACGATTTTTTTTCCCCCCCGGAATAATTTAACATTTTACAGTTTCACGAATATTCTATTCAAGAAGGAAATGAAATACTTATAGGATTTAGAGTTGGTAAGTATATTGGTTAACGGTTTGGTAAATGTATAATTTAAAGTGTTCAGTAACAACTCAAGCTCGTATCTTTCACGGCAAAAGACTGGACAATCATATAATACATGTTTGACATCTTGAGATTCCTCCCCACAAATGCAAGTTGCATCGTCTTTAATATGGAATCTATTTAAGTATTCCCCGAATTTTCCATGCCCAGTCAAAAACTGTGTCAGTACGAAATTTGGCGTTATTACTTTACATTTATTACGATCGTATTGTTATCCAGGCCTTGATCTTAGCCTACATACATAGTGTGGGTTTAGTAAGGACAAAAGTGTTCCTAGCTAACGGTAAGGATATAAAACGAACGCATTCATAAGTCTGTGAAACATTTAAGAAATTCATAACTACCAAACTACACAACGAATAACAAATTACTTCGCACTACAATAAAGAAAAACTTCTCAAGTTTTGGCATTAGAAGCTGTGAACAATAGATACCCATCAGAAGAATGGTTACATATCTACACAGATGGGTCTACTATCGATAACAACTCAGAATCAGGAATTACGTATGCGTCATTCTCATTTTATCAACCAGCAGGACATCATACAACAAATTTTGATGCGGAAATAATGGCTATTCATATCTCACTCCAACACCTACTATACAGAATAGATAATTTCAAAATGCTGTCATTCTCTCTGATTCTAAAGCAGCATTATATGCAATAAATTCATATAAAATGATGTCAATCCAAATTAAAGAATGTCACAAAATGATCCAACAACTTCAAAAACTACAGAAAAGAATTCAATTGCAATGGATACCTGCACATTGCGGAATTGCTGGAAATGAAACTGCTGACTTTCTTGCCAAAAAAGGATCCAATTTAATTCAGAATACAAATACAAGCCTACCTTTTACATCCATCAAAATACTAATTAAAAATAAATATAAAATCAAGCAAAACCAAGCAGTATGTACCAAAGCCGAAGATAAAAAATGGAGCATTTTAATAAAAAAAAAACAGAAATTATTCCAGAAATCCCACGTAAATCTGCAGTAACAAAATTCAGACTGCTTACAGAACACGATTATTTGGCCAAACACTTGAATAAAATAGGAATTTACACAAATCCAAATTGCCCTCTATGCAACAAAGAAGAAGAAATGACTGAAGATCATCTCATAACCTGTGAAGTTCTACCTGATGGATCCACCACAGAGAAATATTGGAGAGCAAGAACGCTAATGGCTTCGTTGCCAAAGCCCAGCATTAGATAACAACAACAACAGTTTTGTTACATACCTCACAGATGCTCAATGTGTCCATCTTTACTAATACGGCATACATCCATGTGGTAATCCATCTTACCTCATACACGCTCCAGCATGACACGGTTGACCAGAGCCATGGCAGCTGTAATTCGGTGGCGAAGTTCCAGGAGATCAGCGGTGAGCGGAGCCACATAGACAATATCCTTCACAAACCCCCACAAGAAAAAGTCACATGGAGTTAAATCCGGTGGTCGTTGTGGCCACTTCATTAACGCCATCTTTTCGTCCTGTGCGTCCGATCCATCTCTGTGGCAAATTTTGATTAAGATACTCTCTCACGTTGTTGTGATAGTGACAGGGAGATCACTCTTCCTGAGAGATGTAATCATTGCTGTCTTCATTCAGCTGAGGCATCAGCCAGTTTTGTAACATGTCCAAGTAAATCATCCCAGTGACGGTGGGGGCCCATACACCTTCTCTTTCGAAATCACACAGAAGACATTCACCTTAGGTGAGTCTCGCACATGCTCAATGACTGTGCGAGAAATTTCAGTTCCCCATATGCGCGCATTGTGCCGATTCACTTTTCCGGAGAGATAAAAAGTTGCTTCGTCGCGATGAGTAAGTCGGCGAAACCGTCTGCTTCAAATCTTTGACGAGATCCTTGCATATTCCAACATACAAAACAATTGCTCATGTTTAGTAAACGTCATTTTGCCATTATTGATAACTACTACCACCTAGCGATAAATCATGGCAACTAAGAGCGGGCTTTTCTTATTAAAAAAAAACTTGGACTGTTTCTGTCTCTATCGGCATGTTAATTACCATGATATGTTGCGTACTTTTTTGTTATTAAATTTTAAAATGTTTCACGGACTTATGAATAACCCCGTATTATTATATTAGGAACCTACTCTCTAATTTTAGGACCCTTTTACTTTCAATAACAAACATACCTCGTTCTCTTCCAGCCCCATCTCCCAATTTTATATCGGATTTCTCGTCGTATATTCTGAATCCTCCTTATCTTAAGCTAGTATTACTTGATCGTTGATATTGTGTATGGAGCTAAATTATCACTAATTGGTATTCCCATGTTGTGACATTTCGGTCGCCATTGCTTAAGCACTTAAGAGAGATAAATACTGAAGTGTGTCTGGAAGAGCAACCATGACTTCAATATGCTGAAGTGACTGTCACTTGATAAGAGGCGTTTCTTGTCAGTTTTGATTCATAACGAAAACATTGTTCTTTATTCAGATTACAAACAATTTTTCCTATTCTTCATTTTTTTCCCTATTTAGCATATTTTGGCTATGTAAAGTACGTATTTTAAAAATTTCATTGTACAGTATTATAATGTCAGTTCATAATGAAAACTTTTTTTACTTCCTGGCAGCAGCTCATGTTACTGCTTATAGTACACCCCAAGTATTTGATGCTGTCTACTTGCTCTACTGCCTCATTTTGAATTCGCACGTTCACCTTCTTTATTTTTTTCTTCCTATGATCATGGTGTTCGTCTTGTTTACATTTATCTTCATCCCATACTACTCAGCCGTCATTTAGCTCCAGTAGCATAACCCTTAAACCTCGTTCACACTTTTCAAGTAAATTGAATTCAAGTCACTTGATTCTACGAACTTGAAAAGTGTGAACTATGTTTCAAGTTGACTTGAAGTCAAGTAACGGCTTGAATTCAAGTTTCAAGTGAAGTTGAATCCCTTTCAACTTTCTACTTGACTTGAAAGGACACTTCAAACAACTTAAAGAGTGTGAACGTCACTTGATAACTTGAATTCAAGGAGAAAAGTGCGGGAATTTAAATTAACAGCTGTTTTAAGAGCGTTAAATTAACAGCGGATTGTTATTCTGTTCTACTGTGGACAGGAAAATAATATGAAACAGTAGTAAGTGAAATAATGACCAAATATTTGAGACCTGTTTAATTGGTGTCCCATAACGATCTGCTCCGTTTTAAGGCGTGTTATTGAACTAGACTTTACATTGAGATCATACATATCCTACTTCGAGCATCAGTAAAAAAAAAAGAAAATGCCACAATAGTGTTCTTGGATATAAAAAAGGCTTTGCTCATTTGAGAAAACCTTTATCATCCTCTGCAGCCCCGGAAAAACTAAAAGAGTTAATACTCTCCTTATAGGAAGACAACATGACTCAAGTGAACATAAACGTCTCAAAAACCAAACCAATAAAGTTTATAAAGGTGTGTTACAGGTTCACCGTTATCACCAACGCTATACAATGTATTCACTGACCACATTCTACAAGAACTAACTGAAACAGAGATACCAAATGCAAATGGGTGTAGAGTTCGTGGATGACAGCGTTATAATCGGAAAAGACCAAGCAAGATTCGATTGTCGAATTGACAAAAATGGCTCTTCAAAGATTTGAAGAAATCGGGTAGGAATTAACTTACGGAAATCCGTAGCTATCACTTTTGAACATGGTAAACTATCCTTATTTAACCTCGAAATTCTAAAAGACCTCCAAATTAAATGCATTTCATAACAAGAATGTATCAAATACTTGGGTCTCAAAATGGCTTCAAAATTAAAAAATAAATTGGATCTCCTTTCTTCTTCACCTTGGTTACAGCCAGATCAGAAATTTAAAATCCTCAACTGTTCAATCTGTCCGATATTAATGTAGGCCTACCACTTTTTCTCAATTCCTCTCGAAAAAATTAAAATTGGTTTCCTACAAGACGCAGATAAAATGATAGAACAACACTGAAAGAAATACTATGTTTACCTACAGATACTTCAGATCCAGTTATTTACTCTGACAGTAGATATAAAGGCTTTGGTCTATTTCGAACTACATCGGATGCAGTCCTTCAACAAATTAAGAGTTGTCAACTTTTGATGACATCAGATAATCAGTATATTCCCAACACATACATTCAAAAACCCAGGTACAATAAAAATTGAAATAAAAATAAACTAATGTCCCTGTATGTCGTGCTATGGATCCAAGAATTCTTAAAAGGTAGAACCCAGAGAGTTAGAGTAGGTCATGAAATATCGGAAATTGGAAATATAAGTTCAGGGGTGCCACAGGGCAGCGTTCTGGGTCCATTACTCTTTATAATATACGTAAATGACCTATGCCAGAATATTACATCAAATGTGAGGCTATTTGCAGACGACTGCATTATCTATAGAAAGATTAGAAATAATTCAGATGTAGATGCTATTCAAACAGACTTGAATAACATTTATAACTGGGCGTTAAAGCATAGGATGAAAATAAATGGTTCTAAAAGTAAATCTATAACATTTTGTAAAACCCGAGAGGAAACTAGTCTTAATTACGAATTCAGTGGTGTTGTAATTCCGCAAGAACAATGTTGTAAATACCTAGGAGTGTATTTAAACTCCAAACTTTCTTGGGGAGAGCATGTTGATAATGTTACAGGCAAAGCATGGAGGGCACTTCACTTTATTATGAGAATCTTGAGAAAGGCTAGCCCCAAATCGAGGGAAATAGCATATCTAACGTTAGTGCGACCATTAATGGAATACGGAACTACGTGTTGGGATCCCTATAGAATATATCAGATAAATTCCTTAGAAAGAATACAGTATAGGGCAGCTAAATTTGTTAAAGGTAAAAGAGAACATGGAAACGATACGATAAAAGAACTTAAATGGGAAACTTTGGAAAACAGACGTAGAAAAACTAGAATAACATCATTGTATAGAGCACATCTAGGTCAGAAAGCATGGGTAGACATAACGGCTCGGTTAGAAAAGCCAACGTACTATGGTAGGAACGATTATGATTTTAAAATCAAATGTAGGATACAGAAAACGGATGTAGGTAAATTCTCATTTTTAAATAGAACTATAAATGATTGGAATGACCTACCTGCAGCGGTCTTTGAGGGCTGTCCTTCCTTAAGGAGATTCAAGAATAACTTAAAAAGTTGTGTATAAAGTGCAAATTAAAATTAAGGTGACATTCAACATTTAATTTTTTAAGGTGACATGTATTTATCTAGCCTGACGAGTTTACTTCCTTGGTTTGAATTGTAAATTATTTAAAAATAGCGAGTAAGAGGGCCTTAGACTAGAAATGTTTAGTTTAAATGTAGTTCTGTTTATAAGTATGCATAAGGATGCAATTATTTGACTTATTTGAACTGTTGTATCAGTGAAGCGAGGTGAGTCAGTGAAGTTATGGTTTTACAGTGCAGTGAACAGTTCCGATCAGTGATAATTTATAGCGTCAATGAAATGTGTTCTATAGTGTCAGTGAAATGTGTGCTAAAGTGTCAGTGAAATGCGTCATAGTGCCACTACAGGGAATGAGATGAGAGTAAAGTGAAAGACTATTGAACATTATGTAGGACCTATACATAATTATGTAGGTTGTGTTGTAAAATTAGGTGTTTTATTTTATGTTTTATTATTATTATTGTGTTAAATTGTATTGTGTATTCTTATTGTATTGTGTATAAAATTATATATGTGTTGTAAATTGTATTATGTATTGTAAATTTTATTGTGTATTGCTTATCATTTTATTGTGTATTGTTAATATTGTATATACCACTGCCACCGGGTGCTTGCCCACTTGCAGTGTAAATAAATACATACATACATGTCTATAAATCTCTATATAAAATATATTCCATGCGTGGCAAAAGAAAACGTGTTGTGTTCAGTATCGAAAAAAGTGCAAGTAATTGAGTCGTTTGGGAAAGAGAATCTGTGGCTCATCTCCGATGTGTTACAACTGTGCTCGATTGACAGCGATAAGCGTAGATAAAAAAAAAATGTTGCAGATTTTCGCTGCTTTAGGAGAAATAACTGTAAGCAAACAGACGGACGGATACACAGGGAGATGGAATGCAAAAAAAAAAAAAAAATCTTATCAGCAATGCCGTAGTAAACTCTCGAAATTCTTCTATCTACCGGTATCTCTCTTTTTCATTATCACAATGTTTTCTTATTGCACACAGTGACATGAATATAGATATGCGGGGCCACGTCACGCGCAGATACGGCAAAGACCAATTTCCCCCCTCCTTCAAGCGTACGGGCTATTACATCTCAAATCGACCGAAATATAGAGAAAATTGGCCTTGCAATTTTTAAATACAATGAAACTTTTTCTGTCCGTAGACAACTATGCTATAATGCCTTGTGCAAAGTTTGAGACATCAGAACTTCATAGTGTTTAATTTAAAAATATTTTAATTTATCGTATTTTCATAAAATTAGCAACTTTAAACTGTTGTGGCTCCGAAACCCTTTCACCCAGTGATCAAAATCATGCTTTATTTTGATGCTGAAAAGTTAAAGTTTATATTGACATGTAATAGTAATATACGTTACAAGAGCGGTATGTTGACGTTTTCATGTTCGAGGAAAAGATTGAAAAAGCGAAACGCAGTTGAGCTTTTTTAATTTCCGAGAACATGAAAACAAACATACCGCTCGTGTATCGTACATTATTTTGTGCGAAGATCGTTTATTACATACCTGAAAAACGAATTTCTAATTAGTTGCAATGAAATCTCCATGTTGCTTTCTGTTAATGACGGCAACTTCGGAAAACCAAAATATCTTTCTTCAACATTGTTGCTATAAAATGTTTTCTGTGTTTACTATACTCCAGCAGGCCGTGATATACGTCTGTCTTTTTTTCCCCCCAGTCTATAAATGCGAACTTAAAACAAACGGTAAGGTTATGTAATGATTTATTTTTCATTTTAATATTTTAACAATATTATTTATATAACATATTGCAGTAATAACATCGGCATCTGGAATCTTGTTGATTTTTTCACGGCTTCCTTAATGTTACTTGTATCAGGAATGCAATAAGTTTTGTGGAGTAGTAGACTTTACTTAATTTTTGCAAATATTTAAAAACAATAATTAACATTGCAATTTAGGCGAAATTGCAGTGGTAAGTTTCCAATTTATAATTATTACTATGTTAAACGTCTCTAAAAATAATATGTTAAAAGTCTAAAGCAGTAAAATGAATGTCGCGCTTAAGCGGTAAGAAGAGGGAAATTGTTGTGTGTTACGTTGGGAATACTGAAAGTGGTATTTCACACTTACCGCGTATTGGTTCTGTGCGGAAGACAAGCAAATACGCACGATCTCGCACAAACAGTTTTTCTTACTTTTTATGGAAATTGAGAAATTTAGATTTTTCTTAATTAATACACCTTTGCCCATTAAAAAAATATGTTTAAAATATATGGTTAGATTCCGCATTGGAAGTACAAATAAACACGTATTTTTTACTCGTGCAACGTTAATAAGAAAGTATTGAAAAATCAAATAAAAATAATAAATAGTAGCTACGCGCGTGAGCTAACCAGCTGACTGTGAGGCGGGAGCTAGCCTAGGCAAGCAAGGCCAGGAGACATAAACACGTGATATTTCGTCTAGTAGCTCATAGCTAGGCTAGCTTTATCACAGGTTTTCATAAACACAGGAGTAAAATGACGCCCAAAGCTCGCTTATCTTCATCTCTCGTCCAGTGCTTGCTGTGTTGCGCCTTTCAAGTCTAGGCGTGTGAATATAATTTATTTAATACCCCCGAAACTTATTGCCGTGACACTAAACAAACAATGCCGAATCCCTCTTAATAATGCAAGGTTTTTTCTCAATTTTTTTACACTTTTACAAATGGGCAAAAAACCTAAAAGTAAATAAAATCAGATTATCTGTCTCTCTGTATACAATAAAAATAAGGATTACTTCTTATCATAACCTACCAAATGTCAGCTTCAAAATGAGCTCTCGTTCAATGTTCTGCAGTAAATGGTTCCAGAGTTCTGAGCGCTGAAAGAGACTTGTTTTTATCAAATACGCTAAATTTGTCGCTCAACAATACGAAAACCGTTTGACTTTCGATAGCATATTTTTGCAAATGCACTCTCCTCAGCACCTTGTATAAATAGGGGAAAAAATTAGAGTATAAAAAAATGCGAGGTTTTTTACTGATCGATTTCATATGGAATAGCCCGTACACAAAGGAAAGTTCTATAGTAATATACGACTTCTTGATACTGCCTAAGAACGTGTTTTCCCACGCAGCGAAATGAAGGTCAGTACACGTCAGACAGTGAGAGAGAAAGCCTTCTCCAGAGCAATTCCAATACACTGTCACACCCTCTCTTTCCCTCCCGCCCCTCTTTCCTTTTTAATGCATGTTTATCGGAGTATTACAGACTGATTTCTGTGTGAACTTATCAATTACATTGTTTTTGTCGTCTAGGTGGGACAGACTTTGCCTCTGCAAGTCTTGAGCAGACAAACCACTATCTGTTTGACGTAACGTCCCGACCTTGTCCTGACGTAAGAATGACGCGTAGGAGGCCGGGACATTCATTTTCGTGTTATTTCCGCCGTAACCGCAGCACGTGCGCTTTCTGGTCAGGCGGCCAATTTGGTGGATTCCACGCCCCAGAGAACAGACAAATCGTTAGGCGAGGGCTTATGGGAGTAGTTACATTTGTTACGTCATCGTTCCAGCATTCATTTCCTTCTTTTATTGACTTTTCCTTCTTCCTTATGCCCTTTTCTTCTTCTTTATTGAAGCCTAGGTATATTTCAGCTGACGTACAGCATCTGAAGTACAGCATATGGAATGGAATTTCGGAAGAGGGGCACTACAACCTTTCAAGATCTATTGCGCTAACCCTCAAGCTAGGCGCATTCCTAAACCCACGCCCACACCTGTGGAGTAACGGTTAGCGCGTCTGGCCGCGAAACCAGGTGGCCCGGGTTCGATTCCCGGTCGGGGCAAGTTAAGCCTGGTTCACAATAAACGGGGAACAGAAACGACAACGAGAACGTGAACGGAAATACATTTATCTTAACAACATTTCCGTTCTCGTTCTCGTTTCCGTTCCCGGTTTATTGTGAACCAGCCTTTACCTGGTTGAGGTTTTTTTCCAGGGTTTTCCCTCAACCCAATATGAGCAAATGCTGGGTAACTTTCGGTGTTGGACCCCGGATTCGTTTCACCGGCATTATCAGACTCTAAATAACCAGAGATGTTGATAAAGCGTCGTAAAATAACCTACTAAAATAAAATAAACCCATACCGACTGACTTAGGATTACCATGAGAAGAAATTCTATAGGAGGACATGGAATCTAAAATAAGAGGACATTGCTGAAAAAGGACGACTTTTTAAAAATTGGTATGAACAAAATTAAAGATAAGAACAATGGCTCACCTTAGTTTTCTCACTAGTTGCTGGATCATTATTACCAGGGAAAGGATTTATATGTAAATACATATTTACTTATAAAGCTAATATAATTTATATTTTGCATTATCTTTATGTTTCACAATGTGTAGGGTTGAAAAATCCTACTTTTATTTCCCATATTTTTCCATATTTTAGAGTTTAGTACATATTTTCGTTAATTTCCATATATTTTCCATATTTCATATAAAACAGTCCATATTATATTAGGTTTAACAATAAAACAAAACAAAATTCCATTAACTTTTAAAAATACATTTCAACAATAGAGATTTAAACACATGTTCAGTAATCCCTTTAACATCAGAGTTATTTGAAAATTAGCAGTCCTATCAACAATGGGAAAGTAAGTTACAAAACTGTATTAATTTAATTTAAAATTTTTAACAGACTTCAGTTGTGCAGCTCAACAGTTAAATGCCAGTCAGAGTACACATAGGTTCAGTTTTGTAAATCATACTATAAAGACGGTAAATATGCCAAAAGTACGTCATTCAGTCAATTTAAAATCAAAACTAACAAGTTACATTTCAGAATTTAAAGAAGATGGTTTATCAACTGACAATAAAATATTATTTTGTAATTTGTGTCAGTGTGCAGTATCATCTACACAAAAGTTCCTGGTGCAACAACACATTACAACTAGTAAACATCAGGCCAACAAACAACTAAATTCCAAGCAGAGACAATTGTTTTTAACACAACCAACAACATCGAATGTAAGATCTGAGTTTAACATCGACCTGTGCCGTTCTCTCATCTCTGCTGATATTCCTCTCTACAAACTAAAGAATAAGGTCTTCAGGGAATTCCTTGAAAAATATACTCAACATACAATCCCGGATGAGTCAACACTTAGGAAGACGTATGCTCCATCCATCTACGATGAGACAATACAGAAGATAAGAGATGAAATTAAAGATAGTTCAATTTGGGTTTCCATTGATGAGACTCCCGACAAAGAAGGTAGACTTGTTGGTAATGTAGTTATCGGTTTGTTAAGTGAACAATATTCTGAACGAATTCTTTTACATTGTGATGTTCTAGAAAAGTGCAATAACAAAACTATAGTTAAACTGTTCAACGAAGCTATGGGTATCCTGTGGCCAAAGGGTATTATGTACGATAATGTGTTATTCTTTATTAGCGATGCTGCCCCTTATATGGTCAAAGCTGGACAAGCATTATCTGTTGTATATCCTAAATTGACTCATTTTACTTGTGTGGCGCATGCATTTCATCGTGTGGCAGAAGTGGTCAGAGACAATTTCCCTAAAGTAGATTTGTTGATTTCATCAGTGAAAAAAGTATTTCTCAAAGCTCCCAGTAAGAAAGAAATGTACCCTGAAATTCCATTGCCACCAAAGCCAATTTTAACTAGATGGGGTACATGGCTAGAAGCAGTTGAATATTATGCCGAACATATAGACTCTATTAACAATGTTCTCCTTGCATTGGACTCTGAAGATGCAGTCTCAATTGATACTGCGAAAACAGTTACCTGTGACATAAGTGTGAAGAATGACTTAGCTCACATTCAGCATACATTTTCATGCATCATAAAAACGCTCAAAAGTCTCCAAAATAGGCACCTTTCACTATCTGAAAGTTTTGAAATTATAAATAGTACTGTGGAACAACTGAATCGTGGTAGAGGTAAAGTTGCAGATGCAGTAAGAGCTAAGGTGGACACTGTACTTTCAAAAAACCCTGGATATGAAGAACTACAAAAGGTTGTTGCTGTGATGAGTGGTGAATCAACAGTGAAGATTAACTTGGACTTATCCCCAGCAGACATTGTGAAATTGAATTATGTACCAGTTACTTCTTGTGACGTCGAACGCTCTTTTAGTCAGTATAAATCTATCCTCAGAGACAATAGAAGAAGATTCACTTTTCAGCACTTGAAAGAAATGTTTGTAACCTATTGTTATGGTAACAGACAATAAAAATTGTGTTTTGTTGAAACTACATTGGAAGATAAGGTACGTCCATTATATTTTTTGTTTAGTTTGATTAAAATGTACCAATATTTAACGTACATAGTCATTTTTTTATAATTTTAAGTCCATATTTAATTCCATATTTTGGTAAAAATCCATATTTAATTCCATATTTTGGTAAAAATAACTACATATATATTTACATATTTCATATATTTTTAGTCCATATAAATCCGTTCCCTGATTATTACATATGTACCCTACTTATCGGTGGAGCCCACTTTGAGCACGAGAGCCTGAAGAGACCAACTTATATCTTGCAACACATAACTGTGGAACTGTTCACAGGACATGTCCTTGAAATTATATTTCACCATGATGATACCTCTGTCTGTCTCCGTTAGCATGCGATTTCGTTCTTTTGTCCATTGAGCTGATATTAGGAAAAATACTCTCTCCGCACTTTCACCCCCTTTGGTCTGATTACCTGGTTGGGTTTTTACCGAGATTTTCCCCAACCATAAGGCAAATGCCGGGTAATCTTTTGGCGAATCCTCGGGCCTCACATCATCTCACTACAGCTCCCCAAAATATTATTAAAAATTCTAAAAAATTGTAGAAAATTATAAAATTGTAAAACTGTAAAAATTATTGTAAAAATTTGAAAAAATTGTAATTGTAATATTGTAAAATTTTTACTTGTTCCACATCTTAAAGCTGTATTGCTCATGTAAGATCTATGGAATATAATAAATGAAATGAAAAAAAAAAATGAAATTGTGATTTGGGATAAATAAATAGAATTGAGGTATTTTTAAGAGTTCTGAGAAAGTTTCAGTGCTCGCAGAACTATTGGAATTGAAGAATTTGCACCATTGTTTATCTAAACTTAAATCTTTGTCCAAATTAACTTGATTGGCATATCTTTGTACACTGCAAAATAAAATCCATAAAATAGCTTAGAATCATGAATAGTGACATCTTTAGAGTGTAAGAATTCAATGCATGTCAGTAGATCATCATATTTTATGTTTTTTATGTGCTCCAGCTTCAACCATTGAAAGCAGTTAAATTCTTTCATAGGTTTTCACCATTTGTTTAGATATTCTATGCATAATATCGCACATTGTTCAATATTCATACTAATTCTAGTTGAAATGCGAAATGCCGGACATTTCAAATTCGTTTAAAATTCCTGCCGGACAGGATAAAATGATTAAAAAGAGGACATGTCCTCCTTTTGCCGGACGGATGGTAACCCTAGGCTGACTACACTAAGGTTCGCCACAGTCTAGTATATACAGTCGCGAAGCTCAATACGTAGTAAATATGCAAACATTAGATAGTTGCTCACCACTAGGATCGCTAATATCGCCTCATTACAGGCAATGCAAAATAGTACCGTCACAGTCTATTGTTTCTAGCACCCTCAAAACTCAAGCTTCGTGACTGTATATAGTAGACTGTGGGTTCGCTGCGTATCCAAGTTTCGAGTAGGCAACCCCCTTTATCCTTAGGCCAGCCATCTCCGTGCGTCGCCAGTCGGCGTTCGGGGAATGCTATGAAATGACAGAATAATGTAGATGCCTAACTAATATGGGGAAACTGTGTAACCCCAAAAAAAAACCAACTACGACCTTGTCACTATACATTTTTCCATGAAAAAATTGTCACACTTCACCAGGACTCGAACCCGGACTGTCTGCATGACGGGTGAAGGTCTGACCACTCAGCTACCGCAGGGGACAATCTAAAGTATATCAGATTCGATTTTCAGTAGATCCTGGTGACGAATTCTGAAAATGGCCAAGAGAAAAAATCCCTCCCCTTCCAGAACTAAAATCTCCTTCCCTCCGTGGCTTTCAGGTGCATTTAAATGCTTCAATTTACTTTTAGGTTATTTAAGATAACTTAAATTTCATTAATACTAGTGGCTTGTGCAGCAAATGCTGCTGCAAACTAAGTTCGTTAGACGTTCAAATAAAAATTTTTCACATTTATTTTCAATGAAGAATACTTGTCTTTTTGATGGTTATTTGCTTCCATAATAATGAAACATACTCCCTCTGAATGGATTTTTTTAGGTCAAATACTTCTTCTTGAACCTATCCAACTTCAGTTTTTGAGTTTCAACGCGAAAAAGCAAGTATCAATGTTAGGAGGATAGCAGTAGCTATTTCAGGTCATTGTGGATTGTAGGCAAAAGTTAAAAAAATGTCAGGTTTGCTAAGATTTCGAACAATAGCATTTTCGTATAGCTGCTGCATGTAGAACTTGAAATATAGAGCTTAAAATCACTTTATCCTACTAAGAGATCTTGCTGAAATGATCTGGAGACTACAAAATTTTCTAGGCCTCTTATGTTATCAGTAAGTAATACCTTTTGTTCTTTCCTTAGGAACTGTAATTTTTGCGCTCTCTCGAGCCAATACTGAAGACGGTGACACATATCAATACCTACACTACACCGCCATTAAATATATGAAAAAGACCCAACCCCACTGGGTTAATAAGTATAAAAATATTTGATTTTTAATAACAATATTATTATCTTACTTAAGTTTTGTAGTTATATATACCAGCCACTCAGTAAATTATAGAAATGAAGATCTAAATTAAGATATTCTCTACATTTACTTACATAACCTCAAAACGTTTCACTTTCATGTCATCAATATAGCATCAATATTATGTACAATTAATTAAAAATAGATGCATCATGATATTAACTATAATAATATTTAATTTCTAATGGTAATAATGTCATCAAACCACCTCAAGTTTCGTAGATTTGAATATCCAATACACAGCAGTACTCAGAAAATTATACACTGCAGAATCAGATTTAATAACAAATTGAATTGAGCTCTAAATATGTCGGCAATCCTGCAGGTCATGGCCTTCGTGAAATAGCCTATTGTTTATTGTAGTGTGTGTTTTGTTCTTAAATTCAATCAAGTCGGCCGTGATTAAATAAAATTAGTTCTCAAAACTGACAACAGATGGATTTTGGAAAATAGGAAAATTATGTAGGAAAATTGACATTTCACTGAAAACTACTACTTTTCCGAAAAACTTTGAGTTCCAAGCTTCAAAATGAGGGGCCATTTATTAAAATCCGTTCAGCAGTTTTCCCGTAATTTCCATTACCAGTTCAAATTATAAGATTTATTAAATTTAACTAGTTTCTTGTTTTTAATCATACATGAGCCTGTACAATAGTGGTTATCTGTCACCGATAAGAATTGTTTCCTTTAAAAACACTGTATCAACATAAACGATACATACTATATGCCTATATATGATGAACCGTAAGTTTTTTTTTTTTATTTTAGTAGGTTATTTTACGACGCTTTATCAACATCTTAGATTATTTAGCGTCTGAATGAGATGAAGGTGATAATTCCGGTGAAATGAGTCCGGGGTCCAGCACCGAAAATTACCCAGCATTTGCTCATACTGAGTTGAGGGAAAACCCCGGAAAAAACCTCAACCAGGTAACTTGCCCTCAACGGGAATCGAACCCGGGACACCTGGTTTCGCGGCTAGTCCACAGGTGTGGACTAAGCCATTAATTTCAGGGAGTTATTTTTTATTTTTTTTTTTTTAGATATTTCAAATAAAAATATTTAATACAATTTTGCTCGTTTTCGCTTCCTTTTCGAGAAAAAATTGTTTTATATGAAAATTTTCGTAGTGTGTTTTGGGAATGCCATTGATTTAATTCCTAATATGCTCAGTCAATTTAAGAGGCAGTTTATTAAGATAACAAATGATTGAAAGATTTTTAGTTTTGTCCTTTAAATATGCATAAATATGATCCAAACAAAATAATGTAACATTTTAAAACTCCTTACCAGAACGAATAGTTACATTTGTTCAGATCAAGTTTCACAACCGTGCAGAACAACCGGTAACATAACTATTCTGTAAATTCTAACTTTAAGCTTTTTTGAAAGCAGACTGAATGACAAAAGCGTCTCAACCGAATAATAACATTTTCCCATATTTAAGACTTATGTTGCGGTTTCATAATAAGCTCTTTTTTACGGTGATGGGTTGTTACATAGTCCTTCGCCTAACCCTCAAGCTGGAGGACCACCTCTTATCGGCTGTTCGCGACTGCTTATTCAATATATTCGCAACTACCCTCCGTATGTGGAGACCGTTTCCTCTATCCGCAACCTGAGGACGCGCTATGCCGTGGTAATAGGGACCCACACAATACATGGTGTCAGTGTCATTACAGGGGCGGCTTTCGAAGAGGGGCTGCGGAGCTGCAGCACCCCCAGACATTTGTGACTCTTGTCTCGTTTTATGTTGTGAAATACATTTCATTTATTATACAGTCTCTCTTTGGCGGCTCGAATTTTTTAAAAAATTTCGCTCTCAATGACATGCATGCAATCAGTGAAGTCACTTCTCCCCTGGTGCTGCCAGAGCGAAACCAGAGACAAGGACTATAGGGTGAAGCCACTTCCTCCCCTGGAGCTGCCAGTCTCGTCTCGGATGCTTTGCGCGTTAGTTTTACCCCTCCTCCCTGCTGTCCCTTGCCGTGAATCCAGAGTTTCCAGGCGCTGCAAAATTTGCAGCAGTTTGTCAGTAGCGCGCAGTTTTAAATACTTTTCCTTTAATGCTGTGAGTATAACAAGTGCAACAATGTTTAATTCTGTACAATATTTACAGTCTATTCAGTTCAGTACCTTAACAATTCAGGGGAAATGTGAAATTAAGTGGCCATCAGTTGAATCTCATAATGGAAAGAGCCGTTAAACAAAATACAAAGGCTTGCATATTTTTTTATAATTTATCCAGTATCCCTGCTTTCTTCTCTCGATCTCCACACAGACTGTATTAGATTAATGTGTTTCAAAGACAATTCCATCAGCTGGGACAACAAGAGGGATTTAAAATAAGAACAGTAAATGTTCATGAGAAGAAAGAGCCATTGCTAGAATGTTTTCAAACCATAATGGAATCTGAAACATCTAACATCACAATAAATGAGGCAAGCGTCCTGGTGCGTACTCTTGAATATCCTGAATTCAATTTCTGGCTCAAGTTATTTTTTTCATTTATTGATGTATCATGTACTCGTATATATGTTATACAACCAACTACAACATCGCCAGTTAGATATTTCTAAGGTTCAAATCTGCATATAAAAAATTAAATTATGGTTTATTTAACGACACTCGCAACAGCAGGGGTTATATCAGCGTCGCCGGTGTGCCGGAATTTTGTCCGCAGGATTCTTTTAAATGCCAGTAAATCTACTAACATGAGCCTGTCTCATTTAAACACACAAGATAAGGCGCATGGAATTAATCTTTAAATAAAGTAAGTTGCTTGGTTTATTTTTGTATGCAGCCCCCCTTAGTTCAATACCCACGAGCCGCCACTAAGTGTCAATATTATTGAAAATTAGTTTTTCCAAAATAGAGTCAATACCCGTGGCTCAATCCAGTAAGAAAACAGGATAAGTTCCATTGTAAATTTATTTAGAGCCTTCCTTCTCCCATAGATATTCAAAATGTATGATATTATGTACATTACTAGTTTCACAAGAAAACCCTGTTTTCTAGGGTTCTTCTGTTTGACACTTATAGCCTTATGTCCAGTCTTCAATTTTAATTAATATCACAAATGTATTACACGGCCATCATACGTGCCTTCTTCTTATGTAAAAGATACTGTTCTCTTTGGCATTGTGCCACGAAGAGGTAAAGATACACGCAGCGTACTGCTGGCATTGGGTACGTGGAAGCGGTCACTCCATGCTCCATCCGAGTGGTAGGGACCCGAGAGCATGAACATGCTTTGCAATGTCTTTATCTAAAACATCCGATGTATCATATACATGTCATGCCTGTAATGTCTGCAGTAACAAATTTCTGGAGAGGCACCCTTCTCGTTTAAAATGAATTGCATTTTACTAGTGGAACGGCGTCGTTTAATTTTCTGTTTAGAGCTGCAATAAATACATTGTATCTTTCCTATGTGAAGCGTATGCCAACCCGGGTTCGATCCTCGAGAGGGAAGTGGAGATTTATCTGCCTCCCACTCGGTCTGATGGGAGTCCTTGTGTTCCAAACGTCCGTATTTAGTAGGACACGTCCGTATTTTGAAGGTCTATCCTGCCGTCCGTATTTATTTTCGAAGATTTGTTAAATGTCTGTATTTTCATGAAAATACCAATCATTTTATTTTCAATAATTACATGTCAAAACATAATTCTGAACCGTGAACAAAACTCCAGTTTTTCGTCCATATATTTTATTCAGAGACTGAACTCACTTAAACAGTACAACTAAACCACAGAATATACATCACAAATGTATTTGAACTCGGGTCTCCAGTGTAAAAAGCTGTTTCATTTATCATGCTAACAACACTTAAGGGTGAGCAAATTAATTCTTAATCTTACTGACTTACCATTGTTAGGGGAATACAAGTAGACCTACAGGTAACAATAGTAGGCTTATTCGTGTATTGTGTCATATCTTCATTATGTGCCTGCATTAAATACATAGGTACTTCATAAATTCTGCCATTACAGCATGTCCCTTGATGAGTAATATTTCATGTTCTCATTTCATGGAACAGAAACTTCTTTACGTGTTCCGCAATCCGTCTTGTCTTGTTAACTGTTAATTTTGTCTGTTACGTGTGCAATGACGTAAATCGCAGTTGCAAAACTTTGGCAGTTAGCCTACCTACCTAATCACAATAATCGTTATTAATTTAACTCTTTGTGATACAGTTACGAATATTCATACATCGTTACACTTTGGCGGTAAATGTATTATTCATAACTCAAAACAATGAAAATTGCGGTGTCGAAAACAGAAACGGAGATAATAATGATCTAGTGATGATAGGTGATTTCTCTCTGTGCGGTTGGCAACGTAGTGGTCATTGATTTTGGTGTGTGCTGACATCTACCATACTACAGACAACTTCCATAAAATCACGTGACGCGCTCAGCCGCTCTCTTCTGTGGCATTTCTGTTGCGGCAAACGTAGGTTGCAGACTCGGCGTGCAAAAATTGGCAATAAAAATGGCACTGTTTCGCATATCGGCCTCAAGAATCACCGAAACACATCAGGTAAGCATTTTAAATAACTTAATTACAACAAGTGAGTGGACTGAACAGCACTTTTGTTCAATTCACATGTAAAATGTTTTACGTGTAAGTGAGCTATTTATTCACTTAAAATTTTCTTTTCCTGTTATATTTATATATATCAGATGTGCAAAATTTGTTTACTTTGTCGATATGAAATCTGTTCATTTTCTTTCCTATACTGAGCTTTTTGGAACTCTTCGAGTTGTTGAGACCCATGACCTTTATTCCATATGCATAAATTTAGCTTGCATGCAACGAAAATAGCATCTCAATCCCATACTGTTACAATGTTCTGTGTATGACCACACAATATGAAATATACATTGCATTTTATTATTCACATATTAAGAGTACAGAGTTCGTTATGAAATTATTAAGGCTATAAATGGTTATGGAGAAGTCAGACCTTTACTTTTTATTCAGTGTTCAAATTCTTCCAAGTCCACCTTCCACTTACGCTTACTTAAGTGTTTAAATCTTTCCAAATCTCTGAAGATTCCTTTCTAGTACTTACAGTACAGTACCACTGAGTATTGAACGCTACCAACGTATATATAGCTTCGCCATTAATTTGAAATGAAGGCAATTACTTTCCGTCTTTATTAATATTGAAATGTACACTCACACTTATTTCTTATTAAAAGATTATTCTGCAACCATTAGTGTCTTTGAAAACCACTGAGTTAAATTTGTTAATTTCACATGTTCTTGTATTCAGAGTAAGCTCTTAAAACTTGGGTGTGGGGGTCAGTGCACCCTACCCATTCAAGTGGCTATCTCGATAGTCTACCAATAAATAGCCCAAATTCGAATAATACTGTTACTGGTCTCATTATTCCCTTCCCAACACCATACATCTGTCTATCTTGAATATAAGAAGAATTTTATTCGTTGTGTATGGTTGGAGCTCCAAAAAATTCACATTGAAGGTAACTGGTTGGACAATTTGCTACAGAAATAATAGATATTGATAAAATGCTTAAAAGTACAAGATCACGTCTACTAGCCTATTTGTAGCTTAGATTTTCAATACTGAAAAAGTTTACATTTTTAAATAAACTTCTTTTCTTAGGTGTATTTCATTCATATTGTAAGAATAATAGCAAATAAAACAAATTAAAAGGGTTAACTAATAACTAGGATTGGAGGTCAATGCTCTAAAAACTCAGGAATGCAACTGTGCCCTTAAAATGTGCCCAAAAACATGTACCTACTAAAATTTGTAAAACGTAGCATTGGGTCTAGGCTTATGTAAGCTGCATTAATTTTTGAGAAGTTGATTTGCTGAAATAAGGGATGACTGTTTTAAGATACTTCTGTAATGAGAAAAACTCATTTCAAATCACATGTTATTGGCGCGTAGTTGAAAAAGTGGTAATTGTTTCATAAAAAGAGACTAGTTTCTAAAGTAGGAGGCCCATGTCAGAAGAGTGGAGAGAAACCATAAAGAAAATTGAGTTTCTTCTGTTGCCTTAGTAGATAAACTAGGTAAGGTCTTAATGTCAGCTGGCCATATAGTTAGGCTACTTTTAAAGTTTTTTCAAAGATTAATTTTTTTTACGAGGAAAATGTTAAAATATGCTGGATTACAGAGCGTTCCAGCGATAAATAATAGTTTATTCTTCAGACACTGGGTGGCACTGTGCCCGAGCGATTGCCGGTAACCGGGCCCTTAAACTCACGGCGCTTCACCGAATTAAAACTTATATGCATACTTACTAACCATAATATGTTGTATTTAACATTAAATAAATTATATGTTATATTACAGAATTTTGTACTCACCCTGATGACAGTAGCTGCTGGAAGTGTTGACCATTTTTCGCTATACAGAATTCGCATCACCGTAAAAAAAATCATCGTTCACATTCATGAGCTCCACTGCACTGATTTGTCTAATTGCATCACGAATGTTATCTTTCAGTTGTTCAATTGTGAGAAAGTTATTTGCATATATTCTGTTGTGTTGTGTTCCCCATAAATAAAAATCTAGATGTGAACTCTGTTTAGCACAAAATGGTCAACACTTCCAGCAGCTACTGTCATGCGAGTGAGTACAAAATTCTGTAATTTTATTAATAAAGGGTGCGGCAAAACATCCTCCCTGATTTAAAGTTGAAATAAAGAACAGATGGATCAAAATAAGGAAACTTTATTAATATGAACTCTATCTAAAAAGTGGGAAATTTAGGTTTAATGCGTTGCCATAGCGATATCAAATGACTTGCGCAAAACAACAAGAATTGAATAGGACATTAAATATACGGAATTGACATTCAATTAATGCAAATTGTAATCTGTAACGGATTCCAACTATGCCGTGAACGGGTGAAGAAGGTGCTTACGCTGTGGTATCGTTTCTGGTAAGTGATAATTCCGTTGTTGCTGCTCAGATGTTTCCCGGATGCTTAATTTCTTCATGTGGCGACGTTCCCTGGAAAGCACGATCACCAGACCTTGCACCCTGCGATTTTTTTCTATGGGGCCATCTTAAGGCTGAGGTGTTCAAACATCGGCCGAGGACTTTGCCAGACTCAAGAAATGCAATACAGGAAGAAATTGGTCTTATTCCTCAAGAAATGATAGAGTGATGCAAAATTTCAGAAGTCGCATTCAACACTGCATTGATAGTGAAGGACACCACTTGAGAGACACGTTATTCAAAAAATGAAAAATTCCCACTGTTAAGATATTAATAAAGTTTCCTTATTTTGATCCATCTGTCTTTTATTTAAACTTTAAATTAGGGAGGATGTTTTGCCGCACCCTTTATAACATATAAAAATCAATATTAAATACAACATATTACAAAGTATGCATATAAGTTTTAATTCGGTGAAGCGCCATGAGTTTAAGGGCCTGGTTGCTGGCAGTCGCTCAACCACCATGCCAGCCAGCGGCTGAAGAATAAACCGGTACTTATCGCTGGAATGCTCTTAGAATACATTTATCAAAATATGATACAATTACTGTATTTGAAAGTAGGTAAATATGCTTTTATATGCACAAAAAAATTCGTATAAGAAAATAGAAAATGTTCTTAAAGATAATCATCAGTAAGTAACTTAACCTATATCAAAACAATCTTTGAAAAAATATTCAAAAACATGAATAATAATAATAATAATAATAATTTATTCTATTAACGGATTTCTGCAATGCAATAGGTTTTCTTTGCTCAAAGCTAATAAGACAATAGCTAATTTTTTTATTTCTCCTCAGTCGTCTATCAATAGCATCTTTGTCTCGTTCAACCATGGTAATCCAGTGTGTTGTAACCCTACTCATTCTTAATTTTTTTTGGTCTCTAAATTTAATGAATGGAGATGGGTCTGCCATTTTACAAGATCTTAATAATAATAATCTTTAATAATTATAACACTGAAGAGTGTTAGTCTAAAATTAACTTAGCATCAACTCTGTCATGAAAATTAAGTTATATTGTAACAGGAAATAATAAATTCATTTTTTCTTCTACTAGTCATTTTTTTATTAAGTTCTCTGGTTTGACATATTCTTTTTAGATAGTCATATCACATTAACCTCCTATTCTACCTTTCACTACTCAAACAGTCTTCTTTTACTATGACTGCTACTATTACTACTACTACCAGGGTGTGACTTAACGGGGGGGGGGGATGGAGGGGATTTCCTCCCATGTTGGAAAGTTATCCCACTCTCATAAATTCATATTAACATTCCTGCCAAGGATAACTTCTATCCCCCCACTCACAAAATATAATTGTTTTAATATGAGTATACTTTATAAAGTATAAAGTAAGCAAAAAAAAATTATACTGATGCATTATCATCACCGGCAAGCTGACAACAATCAGTAACTTAGGAATTACACATCTTATCTTAAGCCTGCTCATGGATATAATTATGGTATTATAATCAAGATGCAAGACAAGCAACTCTGTGCGACCAAGCGTTGAGCTGTATCGAATGAGGATAGTAATAGCCTAATTTTAGGTATGGTATTCTCTATCTAGGAATCTATCCCCTCCTCATCAAAAATCTTAATTCACACTCTACTACTGCTACTGCTGCTGCTGCCACCACTACCACTACTACAGGGTTGCCAGACATCCTGGATTTCTGTAGAGATCTGGTTGTAATATGACATTATTTTTCCTGATTGTATTAATAATTCAAAGGAAATTTCATAATCTAGCAAAAATGTAACAAAATTAAAAGTTTAGCCCCTATATGATTAGTAAAAACACATTAAACGAATAAAATCAGTCGTATTGCAAATTGAATTCACATGTGTAGTTACGTTAGGTAGGAATGTAGTATCATCAGATTACTGATGAGAGAATTTGGCAACTCTGCTGCTGCTGCTGCTGCTACTACTACTACTACTACTACTACTACTACTACTACTACTACTACTACTACCACCACCACCACCACCACCACCACCACCACCACCACCACCACCACCACCACCACCACCACTACATAATCTCTTAATGCAGCATTGTTGTGATGAATCAGTTGAGCTGATTCTAGAATTTAGGATAGGTTCTTGAATGAAGTGACTGAGTTATATGTAGGTTATGTGCATTTTCTTACATGTGTGTCATATATACATACATAATAGCCCTTGCTAAAGAATCATCTTGAAAGAACGTCATTAGTAATGTTAGTAGGAAATTTCCATTTAATGTAAAAAAACTTATTTTAGCTGAAATATTGTCCATTTTGCATTAGACAGTGGTATCTTTTCATCTCAAACTGCCATTATGTAACTGACCTTCGGTTCGTAAATTATAGAAAATTTGTTTCAATCAAATATTCAAATCACTACCAGCCAATTAGTAAAAACTTATGTAATTCGAAAGAGATGTCTGGTTTTCTTTGTACGAATAATTTTTTACCTATACGCAAATATATAATACAAAGTTACATGAAAATAAGTAAACGTTGGCTTTGGCATTTTATTTAATTTCATATTGCGACTGTTGTAAATTTTTGGTTGGTATTTCCTACAAATTGTGTGAAATTATCATAACATAGGCCTACCTGACTTACATTAAGGTTACTTTCAGGTGGGCTAGCTTACAGACTGTTTCTTAAATATTTTGTAAAAATGGAATGGGTTCAATTATACAAAGTCATGTAGGCCTAGCCAGATAATTTTGAATTAAGAATTGAAATGTTTGGTAGCGAGTTTCCGGAAATGGTAATTCAACATAAATGCTTCAATTTTTCTTTTGCCTACTTAAATGCCTGTTTATGCTATTTTTAATTCAAAATTTCCAACTTGTAATTGTGCCAGGAATATCACGAATGTTAATTTTTTATCTGGTGCAAGAATTTAGTCCTTTTTCCTTTCAATGCACTAGTTGGTCGACATAATTTTATTGTTTATCAACTTTTTACATAGACTATTGGTCTTAATTTTGTGAAGATTTTTCACTAACAGTATGGAATCGCAAATAGTGATACTATGTGGTCATGTGATTGAATAAAGCACAGTGCAGCATTTAAGACAAAATGAGGAAAACGCAAAATATTAAAACATGTACAGAACATTACTTCCACTGGGTTATGAATATTCAATAAAATCTGATCTGCTGAATTTTGTAACTGGGAACTATACTACATGAGCAGAAGTGGGAGAAAAGAATCATTGGATAATTATTTTCCAGACAGAAATGTTTGTGATCTGGGTAGAAATTCAATTAGAGAATAACTTTTCTTAATAACCTTGAAACTTAGACAGTGCAACATTAACCAGATTACTTCATTTTCTGCTGACAAGTCATGTGATAACATGTTGAAATGTAATATGTAGAGGTTGTGTGAACATTTTGTATTACAACTTCAAATCTGTCTAATATACAATGCTTTGTTAGCCCTCCATTCATGTTTCACACGAGTTAATACATTTATGAACAGTAACACTGATGTGTGAATTCTCATATTAACAGTAAGATAATGTCGACATGCAAAGAGAGGTTATGTATCTAGCTAGGTATTATCACCAGATTTCGTAACTACTAAAGGAATATTCCACTACTAACGAAGGACATTGGCATTTGGAAAACTTGGCGCGTAGATGACAAAATATAGATGTTAAAAATTCTCTTTTCTGTATTTGCATGTTGAATTGCTAGCAAAATTTTACTTCCTCAATGTAGTTACATAGACACAAATTTTTAGCATTCTTGGTACTGAATTAATGGTTTTTGACTTCTGTGTTTCGACTTTTCTCCTAATTACCATATTTGCTCGCGTAATTTGCGCACTTTTTAATATATTCTGGCTGTTTGAAAAATTGGGGTGCGTAAAAATATGCAAATTTTTAAAATTAGACTTCTTGATCTGGGTTTTATTCAAGTATATAGTAATTAAGAACACAGTACTTTTGTCACCTAAGACTACTGGTAATCATGAATTATAAATAATAATTAAATTGGGTGTATGACAATCATAATGAATGCAAAATACATAGCAGACGTAGCATTCTCAATAGGTAGTCTTTAATTGAGCACATTGTACGAGTTTATAGGCCTATAGGTGGTTGATCGATGCATTCTTCATGTTGCGGTGACAACTGCACGATACCTGTTAAACAGTAAAACTAACATTACTAGGATTACCGGTATTGGAACCTCGAATGTTATTTACTGTTCTCGGACTTGTTACAGTCACTGCCCTTAGAGGTTATTTACAAGGACAAGCAAGCATCAGTGTTGAAGTAACGTTGTTTAGGGTTTCTTTGTGAAGCAGATAGATGAGTTGGATACTGGTCAATGAAAAATGCCGTGGAATGAAAATATTGGCAACGGAAGTTAGGGGAGGAAAATTCATACTACACTGAAAAAAAAAAACAATTGTACGTAGAATGTGTGCGGAAAATACAAGGAGCAAAATTAAAGTTCAAAATAATCCTTTAAAAAATAGGGTGCTTAAAATACGCGGTGGCGCAAAGTATGCGAGCAAATTCGGTATTTGACCAGATATAGTTCTTACTCACTGCTTTTCTTCTGGAGAAAAAGGTCGTGGAAATCTGTGTAGACTATATTATAGTAGACAGGAAAATGATTAGTGTCCAGTACATGGTGGGAATTTTGTCGTTTTTAACCTCTTTTTCGTCATCTTTATTAAGACTTTCAAGGCTTAAACCGAGTCGAAGAAAAAACGTAACACTTTTTCGGTTATGTAATGAAAAATACAACAAAAAGGCGTTCCGCTCCGCCAGAAAAAAATCACTGTTTATAAGATGTGTAAATCAGCTGTTGGGAGTTGCTTCCTCGTTGTGTATTGTAGGTCCCTGAACTCTGGTAGTGGAAATGTTGTTATTTTGCAGAAGACACACTAAGATTGTGCTGGTAGATAATATGACAAATGCTGTATTTATTTTATATACATTTGCGATTGCTGGCTGCCTAATGTGTTAAAGAAAGTATGGGTCATTTAATGACGTTTGTTTTTATTGATAAAGCTTTGTCTGAAGTGTAAAATTGCTGTTGATTTCTTGTAGTCGCGTGTAGTTGTTTGTTTACGAATGCTCAATCACTGACCTCCACTTCGTATGTTCTTTCGGTCAGAGCTAAGATTCTTTAATTTGAACTCGTATGTTTGTGAGCATTTTGTCTAAATTATCTTAAAGGATTAATTAGAATGTGGGACGATTTGATTGGTTGTTACTGAAATGTTTGTTTCTATTTAACAAATTTACAGCGTATCAGTTACGAGACAAATCCGCACAGGAATGTCTTCTGCGTAATTCCATTCTGTCATGTATTCTAATTTAGTTTTAAATTGTCGATAAAATTGTTACGTAGGCTAATTGCATCTTTATTCTGCTATACTTACAAACATTTCATCCTAGTATTATGTTCTTTCTTTTTTTAAACTGAAGACCTAGCTAAAATAAATCAGCTAAGTGTAAAGTAATTGTGTAGGAAATTAATATAAATTACTATTATTAAGTCCACATAGACTGTTTAATGGAATTACTATATTACATTGGATTCTCATATTCAAATGATGCCTCGAAACATAGACAGTTTTGTCACACAAAACATCAGACAGAATGACGGGATGCTTTGTGTACGTAGCCCTCATAAGATCTGTGTGCAGAAATAATATAAATATTTAAACCTTCATAAGTTGTTCCATTGTTTGTCTTCAGAATACACAGCTTAAAATTTCGAAGTGCTTGATAGCAAATTTATTTTCTCTCCTTTACTTGTTTCAGATATCTTAATGTCCCATTTGCAAAAGGCGTGTTAAATCATTACAGATTTGTGATATGTAGTATTAGACTTTATTCATGTTTAAAAATATATAAATCTTCAGCTTTAAAACTCTTTACCGGTACTACAAAATTAAATGAAATGCAAATGAATATACACAAACATCTCTTGTGTTACTTGTCGTATGTTGCTGATTATTGTTTGAAACTGCAGAAAATAGAAACGTTAAAACGATTTGTTAGCGTTCTGTGTTTTAATGGGAACATAATTTTTTTTGTTAACTTGGACAAGTCATCATTAGTACCTCGTACGTGGTGCGATATGTGCGTACGTGCGTATACGTAAATACAAAGAAGGCTTCAGAGAGGTCGCTGTTGAAATGTTATGTCTACACTAACGCAAACAGAATAACTTCATTCATATGGTTTTCCCACGTGTTATTGATTTGTCAGTTTCATTTGAGATTGATGTGAGCATTGGTAAGTTGTGTGGCATTGTATTGAAAGACATATAGTTCGTGGTGGCGTTACTTTCAGTGCTTTTATGTTTACGGATTGGATCAGTAGCCTTTTAATCTTAGTCATGCCATATTATTTATAGGTTTAGAAAATCTCATTGAATACCTTGAGCAAGTTAGTTTTCTCGAAGACAGGTTACCAGCTGTTGAATTTTATTGATACCAATCCACCGAAAATCTTCAGATTTTATATTAAAATATTCTATATATAGACTGTTAGAATTTGAGACATCAGTTGAATCTGTTTTTTAAGACACCCCATAAGTCAAATTTTAACAAAATTAAGTTTATTGGTAATTCCTGTTCTATAGGGATAGATATGCTATTTTGTAGAAAAATACCACAAGTTAAATGGTATTTATATTATGATATGTGCGCTTGAAAATTAGGTTTCGTGAAGAAAGTCCATAAGTCAGTGATACGGCTGACACAGAATGAACAGAATTATAGCCTAAGCTGTTGTGTTTGTTAAATTAATTTGTTTTTGTCTGTATTTTGGGTTTGTTAGAATAATGTTATCTTTTGTATAATGTATTTATGCAGAACTTTATTATTTATGTCCTTACTGATATTTCATACAGGTTAGAGTAAAATTTGTTCACATTAAGCAAAACTTATGAAGTCATTTTCTAAATACTGGTTTTGCGAATCAAATTCGTGTTATTTTTGAACCAAGTTTTTAATTATGTCATGAAATAAAGAGATCGTTTCATTAAATCTTCACCAGATTTTGAGAAACCCTAGAAGTCAAACAATTTTCAGAAATGAATATTGAGTCATACTTTATTTAAAAATATTCTTTTGCATACATAAATATTCGTTGTGTTTTTCCAACATTTCCCATTTCAAATATTCTAATTCTTAACTCGTGAATTTCTTTTAAACAGTTTTTTGTGTTTTCCCAAAACTTTGTATTTCGTGACTTAATGAGTTTCTCAAAAATCGATTCAATTCTAAATGCTACATGCAACATACTCCACTAGTGGATTGATACTTGAGGTCATAATGATGATGGTGATGATAAGGGCTAGGATTTTGATGACCTATAAATCATGAAAAAATGTCCTAAAAACAATGCATTTATGACCTAAAAATCTAAAAAAAATGCCTTAAAAATTGATCTTACATAATTGGCCTAGTAGAAAAAGAAGTTTTGTACTAAATATTTCGACTAGTAATTAAATTAAATTTTACATAATTTTTTCTAAGTGGTACACTTTAATTTAATATTTTACCTGATGTAGTTTCCGTGTATGATCGTTCACCTCTGCGTCGGCATGTGGACGTGAGGTCAGCAGTCAGCTGGTCGGTCTTGGCCCTTCATGGGCTGTAGCACCATGGATTTACTTTACTTTTAGTTTCCATGTAGTTACCACAAGGTCACTCTTACCCAGAATTAGCAGGTATAGAGGAGCTTATATTGAAGGGGTGATTGGACTGATCCATTACATGGGTGTTCTACGTTAAAATGGCAATATTTGTGCAGAAAGACGATTAAAATACGCTTATTATACAAAATAATGGGTATTAATGGACAAAATATGTAAAGAAAATATCAAAGGAAATAAACATTATTTTACATTAATAATGGGGATTTATGGCCAAAATTAAATGAAAATGCCTAAATAATGACGGAATAAAACAAAAAATGCTTTGAGTTGAAATAGGCAAAAAAATACAAAAAAATGCCCTAACAAATATGTCTTAAAACGCTCAGTTTATCACATAACATAAATACTAAAGCAGCTATGTTTCTGGGTTACTAGAAAGATGCAATTTCATCAAAATCCTAGCCCTATTGATGATAGTACCCAAATATGCTATATCAAATTCCATGATAGTGTGAGTTACATCAACACTTTTTAAATTATTATTTCGATGAATATAGTTACACTTTAAGAAGGCAGAAACATTATCGTACCAGAAGATAAGTAGAACACTTTTCAGTTGTAGGCGACAGCAATGCAATATCCGGTAATATCGTAGTTTCCTGCCTACCGGATTATATCATATTTCTTGTCTAATCATTATTAGTCAACCTATATTACAAAAGAGGGAAATTCCAAATGTGAATTTATTAGCCAGTGTGACACATACTAAAATGTTGAAGGTCAAGGCTGGATTATGTAGAGCCAAGAGATTAGAATTGGCTCTATTTCTTTTATCACCTCCCAAGGTCATCAGCTGTGTTTGATCAGTGTTAAAAGCTGTAAGGAGTGTAATAAAATTAACTGAAGATAATATAAACTTTTGATCTTAGTGTTCTTACTGAAGTTCTAATCAATAGTGCTAATACTTCAAAGAGGCATGCCAAATAGTAAATTAGCGTTGTTTGTTTGGCAAGTACAGTCTGTTGCCTCCTTTCATAAATTTTGTTCATATTACCATAAATTGTTTAAAACACGCTAGAAATGTGTGATGAAATTGCCTGAAGTCAGACAGATAATAAACAACCGTGGCACTAGTGTAAAATTTAATATCGAATTTTGTGATCATGGATGAAAGAATTTTATGCGAAAATTTAATTTGATGCTTTATATCTTGTTTAAAAAACTTTATCTTCCTTGTGGCCTTGGCAAGGAATCAGAGATTTTACTTTCACATTGTACAAAGTATACATTAAGCATTGGACAAAGTTGCGGCATGTGACAGAATTCAAAATATGAAATTTTTTAATGAGGAAAAACAGGGGAAAAATTAATTTTGTTTTCGTTTGTTTTTCTTTCTATTAGCTTAGCAACCAGTGGCCACATTAATATGCAAACCAACCATCCATGAAATCTGAACTAACAGAGTAACCATTATAATAGAGGTAGTGGCTGCTGATATTTGTTTAACAATACTAGAATATTTTGAGTACTGGTATTCCGTTAATGTAAGATACCAGATTTTTTTTCAGGGACATTGATATATGAAAAAAACTATTTTTAACATTTTTGTTTGCCATTCACTTATATTGCTTTTACACACTTTAAATAGACTAGGTATTTTAATTCTTGAAACACTAAAAGTATTTAAATAATTGATTAAATGCCGATCTTACTCGTGTTAATTATGTAAGCATGTGTGGCTTACAGCTGTTTCGGTGTTACTTGACACCATCCTCAGAGCCTACTAGATCTTGGCGCTATCTCAACTTTGCTGCCTGTTGTGTGGGTGCATTCGTGTGATGAAGAGTTGTGTCAAATAGTGTGTGTTCTGAAATTGATCTGTGTGTTGAGAATTTGATTAGGGTGTTTTAGTGTGTCTGTGTCTATCTGACACAACTCTTCATCACATGAACGCACCCACACAACAGGCAGTGCCAAGATCTAGTAGGATCTGAGGATGGTGTCAAGTAACACCGAAACAGCTGTAAGCCACACATGCTTACATAATTAACACGAGTAAGATCGCCATTTAATCAATTATTTATATTCAGGTGTTAAAAGTAGTGTACGAAAGATTCAACATGGATAAAAATATTTATTCTACTGAACTACTACTACAAGTGCTTATATTTTCAGGAGAGTGAATTTCTTTTACCAGGTGTTCTCTGGATCATAATTTTGCAGAAAATTCTTGACAGGTCATGTTGAAGTTGTTTAAATAGCAAGCATGTCTCTAACAGTTTCTAAACTCATTCTGAATGTTTTGGATCTCCACATCATATTCATAGAAGAAGAAAAAATTCTTAATTGGACATTACTTCCGGGAAGCTCCAGAGATATTTCGATCAACTTCTATACAGGGAGTATCTAAATTGGTGTCAAATATTTCGGGGATGTGTTCATAACACAAAAACATTACAAAAGGTTCATATGAACATTGATCTCAGAGTTACAAGACAAAATTTAATCTTACAAAAATTGCTCGGAGTGGCTTCCTCCTGCTTCGATGTGTCCCCTAAAACTGCGTTACATGCTCTGGCGTACTCTGTTGAAAATTCCTGGAGTGTTTCGTATTTCGTCAAATCCAGTTTGGGTACACTCTCAGAATATCAACATTAAGTACAGGAGTCGCATAAACCAGGGACTTTAAATGTCCCCAGAAGAAGAAATCCATTGGATTCAAATCAGGCGATCGAGCAGGCCATGCAATGATTCCCCTTCGACCAATACTTCTCTGGGGAAATCGATCATTAAAAAATTGCGAACTATCAGACTGAAATGAGCTGGAGCAGCATCGTGTTAAAACACATTCGTTGGATGACGTCCAGAAGCACATCATCATCAATTAAATGATTCAAATCATTTCGTTCTGTTCACTCACAGAATACATTTTCTTCACAAAAAAACCACCAAACAATCAGCGGTTAATTAAGGGACAAATCCTTTAATAACTCCCTAACGAATGGTTTTCGGATCCATGTTCTTATTAACATTTTTAATTGTTTTGATGTTAGGAACTTGTCCCCAAAATATTTGACACCAATTTAGATACACTCTGTAGTTGTACATAGAAAATCATTTTCTCGGAGAAATTAAAAAAAAAAATTCACTCCATTTTAAGCAATGAGTAGGACAGCCCTGGGTAAAAGAAATGGTAAGGCTTTGTCCATCAGTGGTGAATTTTAGGCGACCAGCGAGAGCTGAAAGTTCCAAAGAAGAAGATGCCTGGGACAGTAAAGACTATGTTGAAAAGCGGAAATTTATTATGAATTTATATACTATTATAGTCACAATCATGCCATGGTATGAAAGAAAAATTTCACAACCTCGAGATGGAATCGAACCTGCGACTTCCTGTTCTCCGGTCAGGCGCTCTACCACTTAGCTATCGAGTTCGTCTCATGCCAAAGGCTTGGAATTATACTTTCATACTGGCGACTCTGTTATAGAGTACTGTCCATATTCATTAATATGTCACATCAACGGACGTGTATACGTCACCAAACATCGTAAGATGAAGATTACATTTGGAAATTTATTATGTTTTGTTTTTCCATTTCTTCCTATTCAGAAGGTGTTGCCGGCCCTGACAGTGATTCTTCGGAACCTGTCAGATTCAACTGATCTAAAAGCTATCTTGACCAAGAAGATTCCAGAGGAACAAGAAAGAGTAAAGAGTTTTCGAAAGGCTTTTGGAGCAACCAAGATTGGAGAGGTTACAGTCGACATGGTGAGTAAGATATTGTATTTTAATGTTGCATTATTACCTCCTATGCAGTGTTTGAATAACAAGGCTTTCTGTAATACTTGGTTTACAGTGCATTGTACTGTAAGATATAGCTACAGGTAAAAGTATACCATTAAAGTTGTTTATGGAGACTAACATTATAGTAAATTAACATCGTTCATTTAGCACTAATGTGATGGGAGTTTTGCGGGACATTGTTATGTATTGAAAATTTATAGTACCAGATTAGCATTTTTAGATGTGTAGCTTAAATTCTGTGGCCGGGAGGAAAAAGGTCTTACGTAAAAATTTTATACTTTTCAGGAGAGCAGTAGGAAGATTGAAATTGGTGTCAATTGTAGAGTCTTTTTTAATTAAGAGGTTTTTCCTGGATATTATTTGTTTACATTTCTTCTAAAATAGGTAATGTTGCTCATTTAACAATTTTCTTTATTATTTCCAAAAATAGCCGCACTTAAGCCTTTTTTAAGACTAGAACCCAACCTGAGTGGAGGGGACTATTTAAATATAAGACCTTTTTCATGTCAAAATAAATGAGAAGTGTAAATTATTAGGAATCCAAAATGGGTCTTAAGCAATTACAGGACTGTTTACCCTGGTGCTTAAAGTTTTAAAAGGAAAGGGCATCAGCATGTCATAAATTGGCTAAAATACAGATCTTTTTAATAGGGAAGCATGGAAAGCAAACATGTGATGATTTGTAAGGAATAAAGTATTAAATATTCTTAAGTCCTTTATTCTGTGTGTGCTCGATTCAAAAAGTACTTAATACATTTGGTAACGCTCTATAAATCCAGTTAGGAGTGTTATTTGACTTTAACTGTTTTACCAGATTGTAGAGAATTGTTTCCGCTTTCAGAATATATAAAAATCTCATTTTTACAAAAAAAAAACTGACTTAAGACCTTTTTCCTCCCGGCCACAGAATTCATTTTTTTTCGCATTTATATTAAAACACATTTACCTGTAGTCTTCAAAAGTTAGTACTTTTGCTACTTTGTTATTTTCTTTTTCTGTAAACTGTTATTGTTTTAAGATATGAAAATATTTAACTAAATTCTTGAAATAATTATGTGAGAAAACAGAAAGAAATGTAAAAAATGTTCGCTTGTTGTGGGGGACTTCAATTTGCCATATCTTCTTTATCAGTGTGTTTGAATGAATGTTGAAATGTGGAATTGTGTAATATTCGTCGTACTGATAGCATGAAAACCTGTCGACGTTATCATAAAAAGCAGTAGATCGAATATAAATTCGAGGTGTTTTCTATTAATAGTATCCTTGTGAGATGTCTTCCCTCCTATCTGTCTGAGGTAATAACAGGAAAATAGACGTATTGTTCCGAAATTGTGTCGAGATATGATATGAATTTAAAAATGTTTTTTCTACAATTCTAGTTGTGCACATATACAGGGTGTATCAAAATTAATATCGAAAACTGAAACGGTTAAAAGTATATGATAATAAAAGCAAAAGATAATTGCGAATATTTGCTTCCAAGCCGCCGCTGACTTCATTCCCTATAAACATCGTATGCTTTACTCGCATACAAGAAGCAGTCTGCGATGTGCTCTTGTTCACAAAACTGAACATTGCAGAGAAGTGGAACACCTCCTTTAAGGGGTAAGAGTGTACAGTCAATTGAAACATGTAATGTGTTGAAGTAGCATTGTATTTCTTGTTAAGGTAAACCATGAGTGAAATTTGAGCCAAATTAGATGAAGAATTAAACGAAAAGTCTACATTTGAAGTAAATTTGTACTAACTGGGACGATATTTCATAATGGTCAGTGGCGGCTATTTAGTTACGGCTCGTTTGTGGACCCATGTTTACTGGAATTTTTTTGCTTCTATTATTGTATACTTTCGGTCGTTTCATTTTTCGCTATTAATTTTGATACATTCTGTATATTAAAAAAAAAAACTCCTGTTTAGTTTAACTAATAGTCTGATTTGAATTGTCTGATTTGAATTGACAATATAGCAGATACCATTAATGAAACCGAGAGACTTTTTTTTACGAGAAATATTACAGATTTTCTCAAGAATTACAATGGAAATAGAAAAGGCCTCAGTTTTAATGCAGGATTATCAAAAGACAATGTATAAATGTAATATTTATAATATTGCCACAGACATCGAGCATAAATTCTGAACCTTGTAAAAGTATAGCTTTTGTCTCTAGTAGCCATGTAGGTATATAATAATGGTTTCAAAAATACCTCATTATGATCCTTATAATGTTTTAGTTCAGTGACCCACAGAGAAAAAAGTGTCCATCCTTCCTGTACACGAAAATATTACATTTTTATATATGTTTTATTGTCTCGTAGAATTACTTTTCAGCCTTTCAACTGAAGCTTCAAACTGTCTCGCTGTAAAAGCAGTTGAAAACATAAATAATATAGAGTAAAACTTCATTTATACGTTTTTCGTGAGTCTTACCTACTTACTTATGGCTTTTAAGGAACCCGGAGGTTCATTGCCGCCCTTACATAAGCCCGCCATTCGTCCCTATCCTTAGCAAGATTAATCCAGTCTCTACCATGATATGAAAACAAAAAATGTGTATGTGAGAAAAGCTTATAATTGAAATGGCATTTTTACGTCTGAAATAGCATTAATAATAAATAGCATGCGATTATTTTATAATAAAAAGTCAGTTACAATCTTCTTCTTTCTTTCATTCATTGAAATTCAAAACGGAATATGTACTCGTATGATGAGACTTTCTTGTGTTAAATTCTAACGTACCTTGTTTACATGTTTCGACCTATTTATGGGTCATCCTCAGAACTGGTCGTTGTTCAAAAACCAATCTGCAACTTTCTCGTCATTTCAAGTTGAGTCTACCGTCAAAATATTTTCAGTTTGAAGGGGTGTTAGGATAGTTGTATTCATTGCGGTCACGGCTTTAGATCTGGATTCTCATTGTTTAGAATGTTCTATTTCATACCTCTGCACATACTTCTCTCCCCTCTCGGACTTGATTCTCCCACTGGCGCATAACCGATTTACTACTGAAGCTAGCACGTGCCGAGACATGAATGGGCAACTTCCAATTTCCAGGAATTTCAAAGCTGGCCACAACTTAACAATGAACACATTGTATCGTATTTACGTGATTATAAAACCCACTTTTTTTTTTCTTTACAAAATGTCGTCTTGTAAACTAGGGTGCGTATTATATTCGCATTCAAACCCTCACACTCGAACAAATTAAAATGAAGCTTTATTTATGTTACGAGATATTGTGGGGAAACAACTGACAAACGGCCACTGCGAGTTCGTGTTTTTTCGTTTTTTGCGCACTTTTCATTCGTAATTTCTTGTCAATTTTTGACAACAATCAGTAATAAGATTTTTTTTTTTTTCCTTTTGTTTTGAGATGTTATTAATACAACTCTAAACAATCGCGCATCTTTAATTAAATCAAAAGAATTTACCAATAATTACTGACGAAAGAGTAGCATGACGTTAGTCATTGTTCTGACACCAACCCAGACCTGTTGATCGGAAGTTCCAGTTCTGATATTGCAAATGAGGATGAATGTGATATATAGCTAGTGGTAAGGGAGTGTCTTTATAACCTATTATGATAATATAATTTTAATCTTGAGTGGTTTTTAGCACAAGTGCGTATTATATTCTATGAGTAATTATGATATTTTTGCGTTTCTATATTTTCATGGCAAAGCTAATTTCGAGCAAAATTTAATTAGAACTTATAAATGAAGTTTTATACCTCTCGGTGTTTAAAATAAGATCGTATAAGTGAGAAAAACGTACAAACGAAAAGTGTATGACTGAAATAAATTAACATGGAAAGTATAGAAATTTTGCCGGGACTTCAGAAAAAAAAAGTGTGAAATACGTATGTGAGAAACGTATAAATGAAGTTTTACTGTATAACGTGAGTATTGTTGAAATTGAAACCAGGACATAGAAGAGAGGGATATTTAAAACTGTGAAGTTGCATGATTTCTGATAAGCTTATTTCCTGTACCGTACTATGAAGAATGGAATTGGCTGTGGTGTACAGATGTCCTTCACTTGCATGGGTTGTGAAATATGGGTTACGTAATTGATGACACCACCTGTCTGCCATGTTAACTTGAATAGGAGGCAAACTGCAACATTGCAAAATTGTTTAGATCACGACTTTTATGATAATTTGTTTCTGACGTAGTTATACTTTCTTTTGATTATTTTTCTTTTTTTCCTGTATCATTTTTGTTCTTCTCTCTGCCTATTTTCGTTCTTTCTGTTTTTTTATTTCATTTGTTTTCTTCTTTCTCTTTTCTCTGTCCCTTTTATTCTGTCGTTTGTTCTTTTTCCCTCTTTCTCTGTCTCCTTTTCTTCATCGTTTGTAGAATTTATTTTTCTTTTTACTCGGTGTCTTCATTTTTTCTATCATCTCTTTTTTCAATTTTCTTACTTTTCTTCTTTCTTCGTTTATTTTCGCCTCGTCTCTGTAAAATTAAATTATGTTTTATTTAACGACGCTCGAAACTGCCAAAGTTATATCAGCGTCGCCTGTGTTTTTTTTACATGCCAGTAAATCTACTGACATGAGTCTGTCGCATTTAAGCACACTTAAATGCCATCGACCTGAGCCGGGATCGAACCCGCAACCTCGGATACAGAAGGCCAGTACTGTACCGACTGCGCCACCCAGGCCGACTTGTCTCTGTTTCTTTATTTCTCTTTTTGTATTGTTTTTCAGTTTCTTTCTCCTTTTTTTTTTTTTTAAATAAAACTTCCGTCCTTTGCCTTAGTTGTGTATTATAATTGGCTTTATTTATATATAACCACCTGTTTCTATCCTGTGTTAAATATCACGTGTTAAATACAGGTTAAAAAGCACTTCATCTGTTGAACGAAAGTGGTTTCAGCTTCGTTTTCAAAGTCAGTCCCTGACCTCTTGTAAAAAATAATGTAAGTCACAGGAAGAGATAATGACAAAGCAAAATTTTTCATGCTATACTGCAATTGAAAGGTTTTATTGTGTCTCCTTTGCATCTGGTGTCATTAACACTTCACACTAACTGTTGTGAATGTTTGGAATCATTAAAGTGAATGTGGAAAATACGTGGTAGACTATCACGAAAATGAGACAAGTGATTGGATGAGAGCTGCCAGGTTATCAATACGAGATTAAATTTAAGTATTCATAGAATGTTAAGATATCCATGCTCGTGAAAATCAGAACTTTCCATCATGTGTAAATTTACTAAATGCTATTGAATTGGCATCAGATGAGGTGCACTTTGGGACATGTTCCCAATCCTTGATCACTCCATGCCGAGAATGTAGAATGTTCACATGGACGTGACATTGAGGTCGTTTGGAGATAGACTAATCAGCAACAGTTTCATTATCTATAACTTATGACCCATTTGTGCTTTAGGAATGCTTTCTCCCATGTCGAGCACAGACAGAAGAAAAGGAAGAGGTCATTTCTCAATTAAATGCTGGAACTGAACTTGGGAAAAGTCCTTGAGGTTACGTATTAACACAGTGCCTTGAAAGTAACTGTTGCCAATTCTAATAAGTGATTTAGCTTCTTTTCTTAACTGTAATGTATGGGCATATGATTGAAACAGCCTTTGAAATGCAGTTACGTCATTGTATTATGGCAGATAATTTTGAATATAGCTTTTAATTAATTTTTCTTTATTGAATTTCTTTTTAAAATCTTTTCCGTGTACTAAGGTAACTGATTGTATGCATGCTTAAGTGGAAGCTGTTTTATTAAAAAAAACATTAAACATTCTTCATGCCATACATGCGTAGAGCTGAGACGAGATGTTATGGCACCAACATGCGCGAAGTTTTAAATTGCCTGCCAAGAGGGTAGAGGAGTGGGAGTTGTTTGGGTTACGGTTCTCAAGCTCAGAGCGGCAGGCATATGCATTTCATCTCTTTCCAAAAACATTCGTCTTACCTTAGTATCACCACTTTCCTACTCAAGAGTCCGAAGGTACCTAATGGAATTACGCCCGCTATTCCATCTTTACATTCTTATTCTCCGTCCGAATCAGACGACTGATCTGTGCTGGAATCAGATGTCCCTAAGTTTATGGAAATGTTCTCAAAAATACTGTCCATCACGTGCTCAATTTCAATGTAATTATTCTCTACTTTCTTCACATAATCATACACTGATATCCATTCTTGGAAGAAGCGATTGCAGAGTCGACCTCTGCTTATGTGTAGCGTAGAAATTATAAATGAGTCTTCTTATGACTTCCTCATCAAAACTGTCTACAGCTGCAACAATCTTCTTTTTCGGCTGTGATTTTTTCCGAATTGGAGAAAGAATCTGCTGTTCTGCCTCAATATTTTTCCCTTCTTTCCTAATTCTTGCCAAGGTTCGCTTTGAAATAGCAGTGGCAGCCAGTACTCTTGCACACACGCTTTTCAATGGAATTGGTATTCAGTTTACAGCCTCTTCTGACATGAATTTCCATACATTGTATGCTATTTCATGTCCTTGACTATGAACTACTCTATGATTTCACACCTTAGACAATGCCATAATGAGGGCACTCAGAAGGACAATGTTTTCAGTATTAGCAATAGCGGTAGTAGCAGAACGATCTGAACACTCAGAATGCTAGTAACCAACTAACCCAACACCCCTCCAGTTTAATGTGAGTGCGAGTCCAAGCAAACGAACTAAAATGCGTCCCTCGCGCTGGTGCCATAACTTCTCGTCCAGGCTCTATCAATGTAATTTCGGGCATATTTATGAGCATTTGCGAGTTTTTCCATTATACAGTGTTGTATATATGTTCAATCAGCAGTTTGAAGACTGGTTGTAACCTCATAAGCGACACCAATAAGGCACCACTCATGAGGCAAATAAGCCAGGAGATAATGGGATAGGGTGCCCAGTTTATATCCCCCTCCATTGCTTACATTGCTGACTAGTAACATATTTCACTAATCAGACTTCAGAGATATGATTGTTCTTGTCAGGTGCTCTGGAAGATAAAGATATAGATTTTCACGTAAATAATTTTTCAACATTTCTGTTACTGAAAAAGTAGTTTTTGTCATTCCATCTGAATATATAGTCGTCTGCATCCATTATTTCCTCTTAAACTGGTTAAGAGATTTTGTTTATGTTCGATAATAATTACACTTGGAAGTTGCCTTCGATTGAGGTTCTGGTCAATATGTATAGCCCGGGTCAGCTTACTTCATACCCAAAGGGTGAAATCTAACCATTTTTCTCCCATTACTACATATGCTAATGGATTGTGGTGATGTTCTAATTTGCAGGTGGAATTTTCTTTTGCCATCTTCGTTTAGTATTTCGATACTGACAAATACTACAAATGGTAGTGATTTTGTAACTAGTATGTTGGCAGCTGAGACAAATATCGACAATATTTGTCGCTACTGGAGTTCCATGAAATTGAAATTGTACTAGATTTCTGAGCCTGTTACTGGAAACTATTGAAATTTGAACATACTAATTAATTACTATCAGTATTAATATTAATACATAATAGTTATTTTTTGTGTTGCGTTGTGGTTATAATTAAAGACTGTAGTCAGGTAAGTTTTCGGAGTTAGTAGTAATAATTTCATGTGGTCAAACAAAATACATTTTTAGGTTAGATCTCGTGAGTAAGTTGTTTACTCAAGCCAATGAATTTCGTATTGCCAGACAAAATACTTGACATGTTGATCCCTTTCTCGTATAGTTTGCCTACGAAAATATGTTACAAATTATTGAATTATTTAGAATAATGCCATTTACTACGAAGGATTGTGTGATATCTGGTAACAGCTGGCAACACTGACAAGATGGCAGTATTTGCTGTTTAGGAACTGTTCTTATGTGACCCTCACTATACATCTTATCAGACAGTACATCTCACTTGACAGTATGTGTCAGAGGAAGAACAATTATTTGTATGCATCTGAAGTCTGATTAGTTTATGTACGTAGCTAATCGGCAGTTTGTGCAATGGAGGGGGAAAGAAACTGGTCACCCTACCCAATTATCTTCTGGCCTAGTTGCCTTATAAATGGTGCCTTATTGTTATCACTTATGAGGTTCAGACCTGTCTTCGGACAGTTGACTAAGCAACAATAGGTACTTAAAATAAAATATTACTTTTTAAAACCATGTTGTCATGTTCGTAACTACTTATCAGTTACACTTTGGTTTGCTGTGTCAGCTTACTCTCTTGGGTAATGTTATAGGCTAGTATACAGTATGAGATGCCCTCAGTTCGATTCTTCTGTTCTTAATTTCCTTCTTTCTTTAATTATTTTCTGCTGTTGAATTTTTTTATTATAGATACTCTTATTCATTTCAAATAATGTTTGTTTGTACTGAGCTTTGAGTTTTGTAGGTTCATATAAGCAAAAACATGTGTTGAAACGTACTTTAAATTCAGTGAAAGAGTATTAATGTAACTCTCAAAATGTAAGTGAAAACCCGTAATGTATCTTGTAAATTTTTGTATTCTCATATATTTTATATAGATTTTAATTCAACTTATTACTCTTATTTCATAGTTTTATCTATTTCATTTAGTGATAATTGATGCTTATATTTACAAACTTGAGGTTAAAATATTGCCTATTCTTAAAGTTCCATCTGATGACGCTGGGCGACGAAAACGTTTATAAAAAACATTAAATGTGATATAAAGGAATAAATCCTTAAATATTATGCGATAAGTCATTCATTGACTGAGAAATAAACAGTATAACACTAAAGATCTCTTTAAGACTTATCTTTAAAAAAACCAAAATGAATTGCAAAAAGATAATGAAGAAGCTTATTAGACAGTAGAAAATAATAGAATAAAAATTGAAAATGCGGAGATTTTAAGTGGAGGCCTCACGATTTACTAATCAACATGGCTGTCTGTCAGACTATGTTAACTCCAAGAAAATAATCTCAAAGTCAGGGGTAATGATGAAACCAGATGGAAATAACATTGTTTTTTGTTACTATATTCCTTTTTTAATGGATGATCGTCATTGCTTATAACCTAGTCGACATCATTATTTTTCTGTGCTGATTTATGGAAATAAATTGCAGCCCATAATATTGAAACCTGACAAAAAATAATCTTTCGTAAAAAAAATAGCTGATTATCTATGCCTGTAACGTATTAGAATGAAAGTACTCTTCGAACACTACAATTTAACATAAGTTTCATTGAAATATCACGTTGCCTATTGGCAACACTTTAAAATGCAGCTTATAGTTTTCGTATACAGACTTCGCTGCAATCTATTGTTGTATTTAGGAAAATTACGTTTAATTGTTGCCTTGATTTTGTTCTACATTTGTAATTCCGTATCGTAATTTCTGTTAAATGATACGAATTTCAAAAGTCTTTGTGAGAGCTTGCGTTAGGGAACTGAACATGAAACTGTGGTTGCAGCATCAGTGGTTCATTCATTTGTAGTTGATGCGCCCAGTTCTTACGTAACATATTTGTTCCACATAGAAAACCTCTATCACTGGCCTTTCCCAAAAATACCTTGCCCCTGTATATTAGCGTAATAGTGTGATTAATTTTAGACCTTGGCATGGCTTGGAGCAGGAGCATTTTGGCTGGTGGGAGTGTCTGTGTACGTTATCTGCAATCCTAAAATATCTCGCACCTTTCTCTGGTCACGAGTCATGTGGTTGCAGAGTCCTTGTTGCTATTCTTCTTTAAACGTTTATAGATTGTAAATGTACTGTTCTTGACCTCTGAATGTCAAGTGACGAGATATTACGGATTCTAAGGTTGAATCTCGTTAATGAAGTACACAATGAGAATATCATTTAGCTTAAATATATTTTTTTAATTTAAAAAAGCACATTATATAAAAGATCGTCTTGAGCTAATGGGTGAACTCGTCTCTCCAACAATGTATCACAACTTTCAAATTCAGGCAAGGGTGATGCATTTGAACTGAAAAAACCCGAGCTACGATTTTTTCTAAAAGGAAAGTGAAGCAGGGTTCTAAGTCACACTAGGACGGATGACTTTACATTTGACTGATTAATTCTAAGAACAAAATTGCCGATGGCCTTTATGGTGACTAACTTCCAATGATTTCTTCAGGAATCTAAAACTAATAATAAAAAACATATATCAGCATTCACGATTATCATTTTATCGGATGTAATGGGTTTCGTCTTTCAGTTTTTTACATCTCAAAAATAGATTTTAAACTCTGCAGAATGTTAGAAGTTCATTTGATCGTAAGATTTTGTAAACCAGCATTGAGTAAAAATGTTTTATTTGACCTTTAGGAGCACCACAAATAACCACACTAGTGTAATCTCTCAGTCATCTCGATGCCCCTAAGTATTTATTTTATTGGTCATGTGATAGACATACTATATTTTACTTTTTCAGACGGTAAAGGAAATTTATTTTTACTTTATCATCCCACGTAAAATTTTATGAAATGGGTGCTTACGAAATCGTTCTTATGTGATGTGGAGTTAAAGGGGAAGGGGGAGAAAAGGAATATATCATCGGTTTACAAGCAAAACACATTAAGTCAAAAATAATACTTATGAGAATGCACGTAATATATGTGTGTAAACTTAGAATTGGAAAATTACATACACTTAAGGGGACACTCAACTTAAAAATTGGAGAAAAAGTCTCATAGAAATGAAAAATTAAATTTCTACACTAATTTACGTGACAGAACTAAATCAATACGCAGAATTCTTCCCCTTTTCATTGAGAAGTCACAGTCAAATGCACAAAGCCAAAAAATAAAAAATGATAATTAAAAGTGATATTTCAATTAATGATTGATTAAAAATTGAAATATTTTTTATTTTGAAAAGTATTGGATCTAATGAGCTGAGATTTTGCATGTTATTTTCCATGTGTATATTAAACTTTTTCTCCAAATTTGAAAAAGATTGGTCAAATAGGAAAAAAGTTCCAAAATAAAGTTGAGTGTCCCCTTAAACAGAAAAAGTTTATTAAAATAATATTTTGAGGATTCGGTTTTGTCAGAAGAAAAACACCTTTTTGTTAGAAGTAATAATTTTGACTTAATATATTTTACTCGTAAACTGATATGTTGGTTGGTGAGAGTTCTGACTGCTCATTCTTTGATACTGAAATTATAGAACGAGTATGAGAATCGCAATGCTACTGTTAAACTCTGACATGAAACAAATTTGATAATTTGTAACTAGCAAGATTGCTGTTAAATGTAGAGAAGTTTAAAATACCAAATTTAGAAATTGAAGGCTATTCAGATTTGACCTATATTTAATTAAATTATTTGAATCATTGTAATGGATTATTTAGAAATTTCGTATATCAGATATCTAATGCTGCAAATAATCCAGAGATATCTTGCACTGAATATGTGCCACATTATAAAATGGTTTCAACAGAATTAGCACACCTTATCTTAATCTTTGTAGCAGGACTGCATTTATGTAATGTATTACCTATGTGAATAATGGTACTACACCCATTTCTTCTTGATGTGAGTCAGTGCTTGACTTATGAGAAATGTGCTGCTTAATATGGTCAGCAAGGTGTAAGACCTGTTATTTTGGTAATGCAATATAAATGGAGAGGAAGAACATACACTTAGTGTCCGTGAAAGGTATTTGGAACTCTAATAATAGACCATTAAAATACTGTCTCATTTAACAGTAATTTAAGTGTTAGGTCACAATTGCTATAGATGCCTCAGAACAATCGTAAAAAATTTCAACTGTTCAGAATTTTCACTAAATAATACAACTACCCTTACTTACTTAATTACTTGCAAATGGCTTTTGAAGAACCCGAAGGTTCAGTGTCACCTTCACATAAGCCTGCCATCGGTCCCTATCCTGAGCAAGATTAATCCAGTCCTTAGCATCATATCCCACTTCCCTCAAATTCCCTACATCTTGGCCTCCCCAAAGGTCTTTTGTCTCAGGTGTTCCAATTAACACTCTATATGCATTTCTGTATTCACCCATACGTACATTTGTGCTACATGCCCTGTCCATCTTAGATGTCTGGATTTAATGTTCCTAATTATGTTAGGTGAAGAATACAATGCGTGTGTTTCTGCATTGTGTAGCTTTCTCTATTCTCCTGTTACTTCATTCCTCTTAACCCCAAATATTTTCCTAAGCACTTTTCCTCGAACACCCTTAACTCTGTTCCTCTTCTAAAGTGAGAGTCCAAATTTCACAACCATACAGAGCAACCGGTAATAAAACTGTTTTATAAATTCTAACTTTCAGCTTTTTTGAGAGCAAACTGGGTGACAAAAGCTTCTCAACCAAATAATAACAGGCATTTCTCATATTTATTTTGCATTTAATTTCCTCCTGAGTGCAATTTATATTTGTTACTATCGCTCCAATATATTTGAATTTTTCCCCATCATTTCAAAGGATAAATTTCCAATATGATACAGCTACCCTACTACATATAATGTGATTCTCGTTGTTAGCCAGTTGTAATGAGATATAACTGGCTTTTCTCTCTCTCTCTCGCTCTCTCTCTCTCTCTCTCCTTTCCGAGTATAATCTACAAAATATAATAATAATAATAATAATAACACCCAGATTCTGACTATTTTCTTCTGTCCAGTTTTTTTACAGGTTAAGAAGTCTTTTGTTTAGTCGTGAAACTCATTTATTTTCACTTGAACCTTTCAGCCATAAGTGGAATCTTGTGAATTTTACAGAGTCCAAGTTGAAATCTTAAATGGTGTTGAAAATTTGCCTGTAATTGCATGTGTTCTACTTTCTTGGGTAATGCATCAGTGAAAAATGGGGAGAATGTTAATTGGGGTACAATGCTTTAATACGGGCGTTTGCTTGATTGCATCACTATAGATTTACTGAAAATTTGGTCTGTACTACACGTAATTTATTTTGAACAATTCTGCTCAAAAATGCAGGATTTTCAGTTTTCACAGATGCATTACGTTAAAGAACCTTCACCTCGAAGAAGGAAGAAAGGAAGGAAGTCAGTGTTTTCTGCTTTGGGAAGGAAGGTTCAGATCAAGATTCAACAATTGCTGAATCATTTGAGGCCTTCCCTTCAAAACACTACCAATTTTCTTTCTACTGTAGTAAGAACACATTTATATTAAAAAGATTGTCTGGCAAATGAAGTTGTGTTGCTTGAACATTGATGCCTTTATGCCTTTCTTTCTTCCTCTTCCTGTATAAAACTCCCCGCAGACACAAAGACGAACTTTTTGTGTTACATAATTCACACAAAATGACTGAAATCCTGTTTAACGGTAACATATGTGCACATTTGATTTCCAATCCCTGTGCACAGTACATTTCTTCATTTTACAGTCTCTTCTCATAAGTGATACATTTTTATTATAATGTTTATTAGTTTATGCTTGACCATGCCGAAATGTAGTAATTATACACCTGGTAGCAGCTTTTTAATGGACCTCATTAAAGTACACCTATCCATTAAAGTTCAGGTGTTCCACCAATCAGAAAACACCATTGTAGCAATATGAAAGCGCAAGTATCGATTATTCTCGGATATGCAATCGAAAGACAACTAGTGAAACGTCACGGAGGCTGGAAATCCAATACTGTCGCAGAAGGTTATGTTCTGTTACTATAATAATTAGCGTTAATTGTAAATAATATTCAAATAAATTCAATTTGTCATCTCGTTTTTCAATGTCTAAATCAATTTTAAGGTTATATCAAGATTAATGTTTATTTTACTCTCTAGATTATATCAAGGTCAAAAATCAATACTATCGCGTCTGCGCACATCTCACAATTTACGAGATATTGCACAAGGTCAGTTCCGCTCCCCAGTCAGATAAGAATAACATGAATACTTATGAATAATTTCAAGTTAGAAATATGGTCGAGCATAAAAAGTCGTATGAAACTTGCCTATAATGGTAATTAAGACACTCGTATGAAAATTATTAAACTCGCGCTCGTTTCATAAACATACTCGCGTCTTAATTACTACCATTATAGACTCGTTGCATAATGTACTATTATGGTAGTAGAAGAGTGGCATGAGGGGAAATTCCAGAGGAAGAAGTGGAATCTTTCAGAAGTTATATTTTTGTCAGAAACGAACACAGATTCATTTGCCAGTCAATAATTTTGATTTAAGTATAAAGTAAGATCACGTTTACTTGAGTAGTAACTGCAGAATAAACGATTTGCATTTTGTATAGTTATACAAAATACTAACGTCATGAAACTTTGAAAAGTACCAAAAACATGTTGTTGAGAAACCACTCTTTTAGTTTCACTTCTTTCACAACATTAATATGAACAGTTACTTGCTTGTATATAAATTATCTTTGTTAAATATACTGCTCACCATAAATATTGCCATTGTTTACCTTGAACTTACATAAGAAAAGTGAAATACAATCTGCTTAGAGCTTGAGTTTGCATTTTAAACTAATTGCGTCTCATATTTAAAATGTGGAACACATTGTCTCAGAAAACTTGTAATTAATGAGTAACTCAAATATATTTTTCTCTTTTCTGTTGTCCTTTTTTAAAAAAAACTTCTTTATCCAATGGTGGGTAGTTGATAAATCGTCTTGACTCTACGAGCAACATGCTGTTTTCATTGGCACTCAAACCTTTCATCACAATTCTGATTAGTGAAGAAATAGTAACAGAGAAAATGAGAGTACCCCGTAAAAACTTGGCTCAAACACCATTTTCGTCTATTACATATTCCACTAGAACTTGCCAAGATTTTTATCAGTCTTCGAAATGGAAAGTGGTTCTTCGGCTACAGTATTTAACAAGCATTGTGCCCAAATAGTGCTCAATATAAATTGACATAGGCTAATTAAATTTCGCTATGAAAAAATTATTTAATATTGCCCTCAAGAATGCAGTAAGGGCTTCTTATCTGTGTTGGTATTTCATGTGAATACCTGTTAGGACAAAATTATATTAAATTAGGTACCTATTACTCATTGCTACCAATTATATTCTACAAAATAATTTATGTTATATAATGTACAGTAGTGGCAAAAAAAACCGGACCAACCCTTGTAGCTAATTTCAGAGCCCTGTTCACTCAGAGCACGATAGACTGGTAACTAAGACTTTCGTGGTTCAAGTCCTGCCTGCGAAGGAAACTTTTTTTGTTCCTTATTCAAATTTATTCCCAATACTTTTCGATTGCAGCGATATTTTACTACTTAATTAACTTATTATTCCCAGAACATGAATTTTACCAGCAATCGAAAAGTATTGGGAATAAATTTGAATAAGGAGCCAAAGAAAAAAAGTTTCGTTCCCAGGCGGGATTGGAACCACGAAAGTCTTAGTTACCAGTCTATCGTGTTCTAGAGTGAATAAGGGTCTGAAATAAGCTACAAGGGTCGGTCTGGTTTCTTTTGCCACAACTGTACACTCATTTTTTTTTCTATCTAAAATAGTGGTTCTGCAGTTATTGTACCTATGTGTTCAGTGAGGCAGATGTTTGTATTATGTAAAGTAATGGTATTTTTGATGTGCATCAAATTTAATAAATGTTTTCATTTTTAATTTGATGTTGTAACTGCTAGACCTTTAAAAGTGAAGTACACCTTTCTGTTTTCAAGAAAAGAGATGTCAGTATTGTATTTTCTTGATTAAGCCTTTGTTTGAGTCTCAATGAAAGTTATGATTTGATTTTGTATGACGCAAACCTGATTATCTTGTGTTGAGTGGTAATACATATTTATTCGTTAAAGAAATTAAGACTTCTAGCATTATGAACTCTTAATAACAGAAATGTGAAAGACAACACCCATATCTCCACTAATTATATGATTTCTACAAAGATTTATCCTAATAATTTTGTAATAATATACTAATGAAAACCCATATTTTCTCTGTTAGATGTATGGTGGTATGCGTGGCATCAAAGGCCTGGTGTGTGAAACATCTGTGCTAGATCCTGATGAAGGTATCCGTTTCCGTGGCTATTCCATTCCAGAATGCCAAAAACTGCTTCCCAAAGCTAAAGGTGGATCTGAGCCTCTACCTGAAGGCTTGTTCTGGTTGCTCATCACAGGCGAAGTTCCAACTGATGCCCAGGTACGATTGGATGTTAAATTACGTAAAAATTATGTGATATAACTTCAAAAACCAGTCTCTTAGAAAATAGTTGTTCAGAAGAGTGTTTGATTTGGTTTGTGAAGCAAGTTAGGGACTGAATGCTCAGTACTGGAAAAATCTAATTTTACACAGGTTCCTTTAAGGTCTAATAAAAGAACCAGGCAAAGAAAGTAAAAATCACATGACATGAAACTCAAAAATTCATTACATAAGGTAGGGAACTCACAATAGATATTCAAGGTCGCAGTGTACGATGTCAGTTCTTGACCTCCTTTTCTAAGCTAATCTAATCTATAACGAGTCTCAGTGAACGTTTCCAGTGTTCCTGTTGTCCTTCCAGCAGCAGGTTTCTGTTGATACCACTGCTGCTTGTATCTGAAAACTCGTTAAAATTTACGTAATGACTGAGTTACATTAATAGAGGTTAGGTACTCACCCTCCGCATAGTAGTTGCTGGAAGTATTGCTCATTTTGTGTGACCCTTCCCTTTGGAAAAAGAAAAGAAACTGTCTCGTTTGTAAGGAATCACAGGGGTGCATTGCAAACTTTGATGTTAGGAAACGTTTTTATTTATTACTCCGGATCTCGATATAATACCAATCTGAGATTTACAGGAGTGAAAGAGTAATATTGGTAAATTCACTTGATAAGGTTTGTCATTATTGAAGCATTACTTAATTAATCACAAGTTAAGAAAAAGTTAAGTGATCAAACCATTCAAAAAGTAATTTCGGCACATTTATTAATATGCTGATGACAATCTTGTTTCATTAGCTTTACAACAAGTCCTGTTCATTTTATAATAAGTCTGACTGGAGTTATTTAATTATAAGTGAACAATTGCACTTGACTTAGCGGTTTTTGAGTTTTCAAAATGCCTTATGACTAAAACCAGGGCGATTATTGCCGTAAAAAATTTAGAATATCATACGTTAGTTCTCACAAAAAGAAATATCCTTACAAAATTTAATTGAAATCGGAGTTGGTAAGATTGAAAATGACATATTTTCTTGGTGATTGAACATAGAATAACTCATTAACGTAGCATAGTATGTAAATTTTAAAGTGGCAATGCACTGTGAGTTAGCAGATGCAAGCAGTGGTGGTAGCGGGGCAGGGGAAATGATCTGCCGACAAACAGTGGGAATGTTCACTTGTTTTCAATGTATATGGAATTTTGACTTATATTTGTGTGCACAGCCCTCGTAAGGCGGTCAGATGAAATCTCAATTACTGGTAAGCTACAGAATAATGAATAACCTACAGAGAGCAGTACATGAGTTATGGAAAATAAATAAGAACTATAATATGGAGATATCTGTACATAAGACTAAAACTATGGCATTTTGTGGCAAATCTCCTGTAAGATCTAAAATAGTAATAGGAAACAATATCATAGAACAGGTAAATAAATTTAAATTTTTGGGTGTTACCTTATCTTATAAAGGAGACTATGATCAAAAAGAAAAAATAGAAAAATTTAATTACATAAATGGAACAATAAGAAGAACCCTGAAATCAAAAGCTAGAAAAGATACATTGTTAAAATTTTATAAGGTGATGTCAGTGCCCAGTTTACTATATGGAAGCGAAACATGGGTTATGAAAAAGAGAGATGCCTCTAGATTACAAAGAAATGAGATGAAATTTTTGAGAAGCGTAGCAGGTTACAGGAAAATAGAACATAAAAGAAATGAAGAAATAAGAGAAGAACTTGAGATATATGAATTAAACAACAAAATAGAAGAATATAGAAATACATGGATGTCTCACATTTCAAGGATGCAGGAGGACAGGATACCATATAAGTTTTGGAAATATAAACCTCGGGGAAGAAGAGATATTGGAAGACCAGCCAAAAGATGGATGGACCAATTTCAGTAGGTGCTACAGGAATCAATTTCCTAATGCATGAAGGATGATGATGATGATGATTTGTGATCAGAAGAAGAATTTTGGGTTGTAATAGTGTTGAAACATATGTAATCACCATAATTTGGGAACTACTCTCAGATGACATCGGGGTAATACAGTATTGTTCAAGTCTGATGCATTGCCTACAATGTATGTTCAGTAGAGTAGACGCTTTTTCAGACCTGGGCAATATTAACCTGTTATGGAACATCTAAGTACAGCTATTTTCAAAATATTTGAAATACTAAGTCTCAGCACATGATTTAAAATCCAGAATTCTTCTCATCTAATCTAGTTCCATTTGTAATTGGATGAATTCTGAAGAAACATAACCAACTAATTATAATGTTAGAGAAACTCAGCCAAGAACATAACTGTGTTACTCTGCATTCGTAACTAATCCATATTTTAGAAATACACAGCCAACAATATAACTTTGTCGTTCATTCCATAATTTATTCAGTCACATTTGTTTGCAGAGTTTGATTTTGTAAGAGCATTTGGTATGAAAACTGTAAATAATGTTTTAAATTTAATTTAACTGCGTTTTTTTCTAAGTTTTTTATCTATAGTGAAAATTGATAAACAGTTTTTGTAGCATATGGAGATTATTTACAGGATTGGGTTGTGATGAATACTTTCTGAAAAGCAGTCATTCACTGTTTCTTAGATCTCATAACCTCCTAGAATTTTTATTCTAGCAGTCATTCCATATTTCTTAGACCTCATAACCTTGTACAATTTGTATTGCAAGAGATTAAATTTTTTGAAGGTAGTGAAAATTTTCTGAAACCCTGTCGTCTATATTTCTTGAGCTCGTAAGTCTTAAAATTTTTATTGTAGCAGATTAAATTTATTGACTTACTATTGAAGATAGTGAAAACTCACTGAAAACCAGTAATTTTGTGTTTTAATTGTGCATTTCTTAGAGCTCATAAAATAAATTTATTGACTTCCCGTTGAAGATAGTGAAAACTCACTCAAAACCAGTAATTTTGTATTTTAATTATTTTAGTTGTGTGTTTCTTACAGCTCCTAACGTCATAGAATTTTTATTGCCGGAGATTAAATTTATTGACTATCCTGTTAAAGATAGTGAAAACTCACTGAAAACCAGTAATTTTGTATTTTAATTGTGCATTTCTTAAAGCTCATAACTTCGTAAAATTTTTATTTCAACAGATTAAATTCAGTAACTTATTTTGTGTTCCATTAAGTCCAATGAGCCAATGTCCTAGCAAGGTAATAACTCGTACAATTGTGTAAGAATGTCGTCAAGTAGATCTGTGGCAGTGAAAAAGACAGACTTGAGGATTATAATAGACTGATGGGGTCCACACCTGTGGAGTAACGGTCAGCGCGTCTGGCCGTGAAACCAGGTGGCCCAGGTTCGATTCCCGGTCGGGGCAAGTTACCTGGTTGAGGTTTTTTCCGGGGTTTTCCCTCAACCCAATATGAGGAAATGCTGGGTAACTTTCGGTGCTGGACCCCGGACTCATTTCACTGGCATTATCACCTTCATCTCATTCAGACGCTAAATAACCTAAGATGTTGATAAAGCGTCGTAAAATAACCTACTAAATAAAAAAAAATAGACTGATGGGATACTGCACCATCAGAAAAGTTATGAACAAGATGGAAATTCCAAGGATATTTGGCATGTAATCTGTGAACATGATTTATAGAAGATACTATATCATTTATTTCACGTCGTAATTTTGAGACAAAGAATGTCATCATAAGAAATAATGTGTAAGGCTCTGAAACTATAATTAAATTAGCGTTACCTTCTAATTCTGTTTCTGTAAGTTGTATTGCTATGTTTGTGCATGTATTACTCTTATGTACAGGTGCAAGCAGTGTCTAAGGAGTGGGCAAACCGTGCAGCATTGCCATCGCATGTGGTGACATTGCTCAACAACTTCCCTGCTACTCTGCACCCCATGTCTCAATTCAGTTGCGCCATCACAGCTCTCAATTCTGAGAGCAGGTTTGCCAAAGCATACTCACAAGGAGTGCACAAATCAAAGTACTGGGAGGTGAGTTCTAAGACTTTGTAGTAACTTCATGCCATCTACATTATTTCATACAAGACTCTGATAAAAACTAGTTCATCCATTTCTATATTTTGTCAATATTTTTTTATGGTCAATTGGCTACAATGCTTTGAAATGTTTGAGTTCATACTTAGCTGGGAACCGCGAATTTTTAAGACTAATAATTCTCTCAGTGGCTTGTGCGCACGGGCGGGTGTGGGGGGTGGGGGGTATGTGTGTGCTTGCACGCGCTCGCGTGTATTTTTTTTATTGAAGATGAGCATTATTGGTAATTTAGAAGCCCTGGTCTTACATTTGCACACTGCCTGTGATCGGTCACAGAACACTGAATGTCACCTATCAGGTATGATTGAATTGTCGTTTGCATTACGTCATCTGCCCCTAGTGTGGTACCGTGCTTTGTGTAGGTTTATGATAGCTTTGAGTTTGACATGACTGTATTAAGACGTTGACTCGCAAGTCAAGAAATGCCGACCACTGCCCTACATAAATATCATATTTACTCGCATAATTTATGCACCCCAATTTTTTTTACAGTAATATGTACAGAAAAAAAAAACTCCCGCATAATGTACGCATTACTTTTTTAATTGTTACCTGTGGTAATATACAATCGAAGTGATTGTGCAATACAGGATGACTGTGATAATTAAACCGATACCAATAGTGAATAAGATAGGTAATATACAATCGAAGTGATTGTGCAATACAGGATGACCGTGATAATTAAACCGATACCAATAGTGAATAAGATAGGTAATATACAATCGAAGTGATTGTGCAATACAGGATGACCGTGATAATTAAACCGATACCAATAGTGAATAAGATAGGTAATATACAATCGAAGTGATTGTGCAATACAGGATGACTGTGATAATTAAACCGATACCAATAGTGAATAAGATAGGTAATATACAATCGAAGTGATTGTGCAATACAGGATGACCGTGATAATTAAACCGATACCAATAGTGAATAAGATAGGTAATATACAATCGAAGTGATTGTGCAATACAGGATGACCGTGATAATTAAACCGATACCAATAGTGAATAAGATAGGTAATATACAATCGAAGTGATTGTGCAATACAGGATGACTGTGATAATTAAACCGATACCAATAGTGAATAAGATAGGTAATATACAATCGAAGTGATTGTGCAATACAGGATGACCGTGATAATTAAACCGATACCAATAGTGAATAAGATAGGTAATATACAATCGAAGTGATTGTGCAATACAGGATGACCGTGATAATTAAACCGATACCAATAGTGAATAAGATAGGTAATATACAATCGAAGTGATTGTGCAATACAGGATGACTGTGATAATTAAACCGATACCAATAGTGAATAAGATAGGTAATATACAATCGAAGTGATTGTGCAATACAGGATGACCGTGATAATTAAACCGATACCAATAGTGAATAAGATAGGTAATATACAATCGAAGTGATTGTGCAATACAGGATGACCGTGATAATTAAACCGATACCAATAGTGAATAAGATAGGTAATATACAATCGAAGTGATTGTGCAATACAGGATGACCGTGATAATTAAACCGATACCAATAGTGAATAAGATAGGTAATATACAATCGAAGTGATTGTGCAATACAGGATGACTGTGATAATTAAACCGATACCAATAGTGAATAAGATAGGTAATATACAATCGAAGTGATTGTGCAATACAGGATGACCGTGATAATTAAACCGATACCAATAGTGAATAAGATAGGTAATATACAATCGAAGTGATTGTGCAATACAGGATGACCGTGATAATTAAACCGATACCAATAGTGAATAAGATAGGTAATATACAATCGAAGTGATTGTGCAATACAGGATGACTGTGATAATTAAACCGATACCAATAGTGAATAAGATAGGTAATATACAATCGAAGTGATTGTGCAATACAGGATGACCGTGATAATTAAACCGATACCAATAGTGAATAAGATAGGTAATATACAATCGAAGTGATTGTGCAATACAGGATGACTGTGATAATTAAACCGATACCAATAGTGAATAAGATAGGTAATATACAATCGAAGTGATTGTGCAATACAGGATGACTGTGATAATTAAACCGATACCAATAGTGAATAAGATAGGTAATATACAATCGAAGTGATTGTGCAATACAGGATGACCGTGATAATTAAACCGATACCAATAGTGAATAAGATAGGTAATATACAATCGAAGTGATTGTGCAATACAGGATGACTGTGATAATTAAACCGATACCAATAGTGAATAAGATAGGTAATATACAATCGAAGTGATTGTGCAATACAGGATGACCGTGATAATTAAACCGATACCAATAGTGAATAAGATAGGTAATATACAATCGAAGTGATTGTGCAATACAGGATGACCGTGATAATTAAACCGATACCAACAGTGAATAAGATAGGTAATATACAATCGAAGTGATTGTGCAATACAGGATGACTGTGATAATTAAACCGATACCAATAGTGAATAAGATAGGTAATATACAATCGAAGTGATTGTGCAATACAGGATGACCGTGATAATTAAACCGATACCAATAGTGAATAAGATAGGTAATATACAATCGAAGTGATTGTGCAATACAGGATGACCGTGATAATTAAACCGATACCAATAGTGAATAAGATAGGTAATATACAATCGAAGTGATTGTGCAATACAGGATGACTGTGATAATTAAACCGATACCAATAGTGAATAAGATAGGTAATATACAATCGAAGTGATTGTGCAATACAGGATGACCGTGATAATTAAACCGATACCAATAGTGAATAAGATAGGTAATATACAATCGAAGTGATTGTGCAATACAGGATGACCGTGATAATTAAACCGATACCAATAGTGAATAAGATAGGTAATATACAATCGAAGTGATTGTGCAATACAGGATGACTGTGATAATTAAACCGATACCAATAGTGAATAAGATAGGTAATATACAATCGAAGTGATTGTGCAATACAGGATGACCGTGATAATTAAACCGATACCAATAGTGAATAAGATAGGTAATATACAATCGAAGTGATTGTGCAATACAGGATGACCGTGATAATTAAACCGATACCAATAGTGAATAAGATAGGTAATATACAATCGAAGTGATTGTGCAATACAGGATGACTGTGATAATTAAACCGATACCAATAGTGAATAAGATAGGTAATATACAATCGAAGTGATTGTGCAATACAGGATGACCGTGATAATTAAACCGATACCAATAGTGAATAAGATAGGTAATATACAATCGAAGTGATTGTGCAATACAGGATGACCGTGATAATTAAACCGATACCAATAGTGAATAAGATAGGTAATATACAATCGAAGTGATTGTGCAATACAGGATGACTGTGATAATTAAACCGATACCAATAGTGAATAAGATAGGTAATATACAATCGAAGTGATTGTGCAATACAGGATGACCGTGATAATTAAACCGATACCAATAGTGAATAAGATAGGTAATATACAATCGAAGTGATTGTGCAATACAGGATGACTGTGATAATTAAACCGATACCAATAGTGAATAAGATAGGTAATATACAATCGAAGTGATTGTGCAATACAGGATGACCGTGATAATTAAACCGATACCAATAGTGAATAAGATAGGTAATATACAATCGAAGTGATTGTGCAATACAGGATGACCGTGATAATTAAACCGATACCAATAGTGAATAAGATAGGTAATATACAATCGAAGTGATTGTGCAATACAGGATGACCGTGATAATTAAACCGATACCAATAGTGAATAAGATAGGTAATATACAATCGAAGTGATTGTGCAATACAGGATGACCGTGATAATTAAACCGATACCAACAGTGAATAAGATAGGTAATATACAATCGAAGTGATTGTGCAATACAGGATGACTGTGATAATTAAACCGATACCAATAGTGAATAAGATAGGTAATATACAATCGAAGTGATTGTGCAATACAGGATGACCGTGATAATTAAACCGATACCAATAGTGAATAAGATAGGTAATATACAATCGAAGTGATTGTGCAATACAGGATGACCGTGATAATTAAACCGATACCAATAGTGAATAAGATAGGTAATATACAATCGAAGTGATTGTGCAATACAGGATGACCGTGATAATTAAACCGATACCAATAGTGAATAAGATAGGTAATATACAATCGAAGTGATTGTGCAATACAGGATGACCGTGATAATTAAACCGATACCAATAGTGAATAAGATAGGTAATATACAATCGAAGTGATTGTGCAATACAGGATGACCGTGATAATTAAACCGATACCAACAGTGAATAAGATAGGTAATATACAATCAAAGTGATTGTGCAGTGATAGATTTATTGATATTAGTTCACAAAAGTACAAAATTTAATAATTTAAAATAAATGATCCATATACAAAAGTAGTTATACATAATCAGTCTTACTAATAAACTGTGAATAAGCTATAGACGTATAAACAGGCTGTAACTATACAATGGGAATTGCTTTGCAGTAGTTATATACACGAAACCCCTTGTTTAAACGTTGTATATAGGGAAAAAATGGCCGCCCCTTTAACAGCTGTTCGTATCGACTGTCATTTTATGATGATGTTTACCTTGTAACCACAGAAGAACAAACCAAAGATCATAGAATTATTAGAATAATATTGCTGTAGCTTGTACTCTTTGACCAAAATGTAGTGTGGTAATAGATTAGAGCCAGTTGTACTATCGATATTTAACACGCCACATTAGAGCGCTCTACCGGATACAGTAGAGAACCTCAGATATTCTATTACCTTTCGTAACGAAGTAATGACGAAACTATGACGTAGCTGTGTAACAGTTATACTGTTATACGCGACGTATGTAGTGATTATTAGTAAGGAATTTACACACGACTTATAAACGAGCTACTCATTGTATAAGTATAAGACAGTTAAACGTCTGTATATAGAGTTTTTTTTAGTAAGACCGAATAAATATAGTTTCCTAAACTAATTAATTTATCACAAATCTCAGTAATTTATTGGTTCAAACTTGCACTTACGTCTGGTTTTAGTGCATGTTTAAACCAATCGTAATAACCATTAAGATTTTAAACCTTATTTATCTGTTCCTTTTCACAGCCATAAATATTTTTAAATCAATTATTCTTTTTCTTTTTTACTTTAAACATCTAAATTTATTCTATAACTTTCGTATTTATGTTTAGTGATAGGTACACTTATGTATGTTAACTAATTATTCCGTGTCATCATACTGCATCCAAGTTAGCAGTTGTTGACATATAGCCAGCGCACTGCAATAGCTGAATTGGTATTTCTCAGTGCGTACAGTAGGTCAGTCTAAATTCCTGCTACATGCTTGTCAACTGATTGTGCAGTAGAGGATGACAGTGATAATAAACCAGTACTGGTACTGAATAAGGTAAGAATACTTGTAGTGTTAACCTTCACAAAGTATTACGTAATTTTTTCTTTATTTGTGTTCAGTTTTAGGTTATACTGTGCTATATTTTTTATTCATTTCATATGTTAGGCACTTTACATTTTTATTGCTTGTGTTTATTATATCGCTGCTCTCAAAGTTGTACAGCTGATCATTTTCAATATTACTTGAGTGTCCAATGTTGAAACCCACTGTGATTATCATGTGGGATGTCAGGTAGTTACGAATTTTTCTCAAAAAATTTTTTGTTGCATATAATACGCACCATTGATTTTTAATCCAAAATTTATGAAAGAAAGTGCATCTATTACGCGAGTAAATATGGTATATGAAAAATACCAAAACAAATGAAGAGTCCACTGCAAGAATGATGGATGTCATTTGGAATACATTTTTCAGGAGAAGCAATTGAAAGTTTGAAATACTTAGCGCTCAAAGCTTAACTGTGATTTTCCGATCATTACTGGACAATGACTATCAGTGTTAATGCCATATAACTCTCTATGTGCATTCTATATGTCTTAAGCTATGCATTGACAGTCTTGGTTCATTTTCGACAAGAAAGTGACATACATCATTCTTGCAGTGGACTCTTCAAATACTTATTGAAATACTAATAATTAAATCACAAGAAGCTGCTTATAATGAAACTTTTCTCTTAATATTACGAAATATATGCATGTTTATTTGTTATTTATTACAAACTGTCTCCCAATGGAGGTAGACACTTAAGCCTCACTATACTGACAAATATAAATACAGAGTAGAATAAGAAGAAGGAAGAAAAGAAATTTATATGTATACTAAAATCTAATTGAAATATATCACAAGAATGTAAATGATTATTTAAAATTTAACGTGATTTTTTTAAAACTATTGTGACAATGTCAACTGTTAAAGATTTAGATCAGCGTTTCTCCAACTATGGTCCTGCCCTTGTGGTCCTTCAAAAAAGACAGAAGAAAAAATAAAATTCAAACGAATTGCGTTGTCACACTATAGCTGAAAATCACAGAGTTTGTAAATGACACATGGCAATCGCTTTTCACTTTTTCTCTAGGTGCTGGCATTTTATGAAATTTATTTACCCTACCCGTCTATCGTCTTCTCACTCTACTCTCAGCAAAAAAGAGGGATTTAAAGCACTACGAACGTGGTGTTTCTCACTATCTTTTCTGTGCAAATCTGGCGCTGTGCCTGTAACCCAGCTAGGGACTACCCAAATTCATAACAGGACCAAAGTACCGAACCTTTTCATGTATTATGACTTTCTTAATAGTTTGCTCATTGAAATGGTCACGTACTGTACGTCATACACCAATAATAGAACATGCAAAATTGCATCTTTACTGTTGAAAATCGGGCATGTTTCTGTATTAATTTTTTATTTGTTTTTCCAGATGACGATATAAGAAATTTTCTTCTATTAACATTAACTTAATTAGTTAATACTAATATAAAATTAATTGAATTAAATTAATTTTAATTAATTACTTGTACATTAAAATGTAAGTATATTGACACTAAAATATGCTACATAAATGATAAATTTGCTTTTGGAGTGAACAAGAGTAAGGTGGTCCACGGAACTGTTCTGACTTAAAAAAGTGATCCCCACTTCAGAAACGTTTGTGAAACGCTGATTTAGATAAACCAAATTGTTTCCTAAATCTATTGAAGAATTTTGGAATAACACCAAGGGCCCCAATAAAAAGACCAATTACGCCTATGTGTTTAAGATGGTAATTTTCTTTAGCTGGTTCATAAACGTCTCTGTTTTTTTGGTGAACTTTCTCAGGCTGGTCAACACTCCATTCATATCTGAAAAATTAGATTCTTTTTTTATATTTTCTTTAACAGATCATACAAGAATGTTCTTGCATACAGACAGAACACTGTTTACAACAGCTAAACAAATTATTTCTCTCACATTTAAATGTATCTAGCGATACTCAAATTGTATGCAGGATTCAAAGATATATGGACAAGTGAGTTGGTTGCAAGATGCATCTATGTTTGGGCCAGTTATGTTTGATGAGGCTGCATAGGTGAGCTGCAGCCTAGTTGCAGCAAAGACCATATTAGAATGATAATAGCTGCGTAACTATTCAATGTTGGCCCGATCTCTTACTCAGAAAGGTCTCAGGAATAAGTTTCAAAAGTTCCTGGCATAACTTAGTGAGGCCTCTGCATGAATAATGCATTGGGAAGCAAGAAGATTAATGGATTGGGCATGTATTTTGCCACTAAGAAAACAGAAAACAGCATATTGTGATGTATTTTGCAGCTCTAGTCGAAGACCTTCAGTTTAAAATTCATCTCGAGTATAAATAGAGCAATTCTCAACTGTGTGTGTCGTCAATCCATTCATTCATTCATTTATTTTATTCCATAGATCTTACATGAGCAATGAAGCTTTAAGATGTGGAACATGTCAACATTTTACAATATTACAATTACAATTTTTACAAATTTTTATAGTTTTACAGTTTAGTAATTTTCTACAATTTTTACAATTTTGTACAATTTTTTTACATTTTTTTACATTTTGGCGAGATGTAGTGAGATGAGATGAGGTCCGAGGATTTGCCAAAATATTACCCGGCATTTGCCTTTTCGGTGGGGGAAACCTCGGAAAAACCCAACCAGGTAATCAAATCAAAGGGGGTAATCAAATCAAAGGGGTTGATGCCAAGGACTCGCCATAGACCATCCGGCTTCAGTCCCACGGCTGGGGAAAACCTCCGAAGAAACCAAAGTCCAAAGGGGGATATTATTTAATTTGTATTGACTGAAAGACTGGGTATAATAATATGCATTCTTTTTCTTTATCATTACTGTACTTGTGAATCTTGGTCCTTTACTTGATTTTCTTTTTGTTCTGTCAAACGATGGTGAAAGTGAACTCCGTGTAGTACATCAGTCTGAGAGTGTTGTTACTGTTCAAATGAAGTGACTTATATACATTTCCTGACTTTCATCTTCTGTTATGCTCTTTTAATTTATCTACATATACAGGATGAGTTACGAGAAAAGGTACATGGATAAGGGGTGATAATATTGGTGATTCTGAACAAAAAAGTTTATATGAACAGATGTCCTGTTCCTAATGGTTTTGGAGAAAACTAATGGAAACAATGAGGAATGGGAAAAGTGCAGGTGATAGTACCCCCATTCCATTCGCATTCGTCTGCAGCCACAACTCTTTCTCGCACATTTGACCTTGAGCATGAAAGTACTTTGTGCTGCATTGGTGGCACATTATTTTTAAATAATTCCCGATTGTGATAAACAGAAATATCCATGTGGCGATTATGCGGTAAAGTTTTAAAGTCCTGATGAGTTTGTCTATAAATAAGGGGCGACCATTATGCGATGATATACATTGCTTCATTTGGAAAAGAAGTGAAAATGGAGGCAACTCAGATTTTGAAATTTCTGACATGGGACCAATATTCCAGTAATGATGTTATATATAATGCTACCTTTTTGCTTTAATTACTTTTAATTTTTTTTTTTTTTTTATTCAATGCAGTGGCACTTTACTAGAGTCATTGGCCGTACAATGGCGATAAAAACTAAAAGGAAAGAAAACGAAATAAAGTGAACAATGTCCAAGGAAACTATGAAGGAGAGGATGTCAGCACCGCTGCATTCTGTCTCTGGCCTCCCAGTACCTATCCACAAAGCTGGCAGATGAAAGTGCTGGACAAGTCTTAATGTGGTTTGAGTCCATAGTGTCGGAACATCCACAGAGCATGCAGAGGGGGCTGGATGATACACCCAGGCGGTGGACGTGATTAGCCAGACAGTCATGAACGACTGCGGTGCGGAACGTCGCAACAGCTTCTCTTCTGGGCCATTCGGGGAGAGTGGAGTTCAGTGCGTCCTTCCAGTGTTTACCTTTAATTTGGTCCTCCAAACTCTTATGGAAACATTGTCTCACTCGACTGCTTATATTTGTAGATGCTCTATGGAATGGCAGCATGTTAGAATATGAAAGGGGGATAGTTGTTCCTTTCTTTGCTAGAAAGTCTGCTGCTTCATTCCCGGCAATACCACAGTGAGAAGGTATCCATTGCAGATGTACAATTTTATTTAGTTTCTTGATGTCTTCTCGGCATTGTTGAATGTCATCATTAGCTGCTTGTAATGAGTAGTTTCCAATTGCAGATATCGCTGCTTTTGAGTCACTGAGGAGGACAATGTTTGGAAATGGGAAGGACCTGCACAACAGTTGTTTCACAGCAGTACATATGGCTCTTACTTCTCCATCAAAAAGTGTATGATTGTTGCCTAGAGTGAGATAGGTAGAGAACAGTTGGCAATGAATTCCGGCTCCAATGGGCCCATGTTTTTCTATTTGGGAGCCGTCAGTGTACACATGCAGCCATTTGTCTTGTGGGTAGCGGATTTGTAATGTTTCTAATGCAGAAAGACGGAGTACTTTTAAAATGTAGCTAACATGAAAATATTGCAATTTTGAGATTTTAAACACGATTATATTGAAATTCCAGGAGTCCTTTATGGATTTAGTGGCATGTAAGAAAAATCCTTATTCAAGATTTCATAGCGTTCTTTACCCCTATTATTATCCCTTGCTTTGCGGATCTATGTTACTGCAAGCATCATAGAGACTTCTTGCAAACAAAAGAGGAAACAGTATATTAGAATGGGATGCAATAGGTCTTCAAAGACCGTAAAATTTAAAGGATCCAAAATTTAGATTATTATACTAAATTATGTTGTTGTTGTTTTCTAATGCCAGGCATTTGACAATAAAGTCATTTGACCTCTTGCACTCCAATATTTTTCAAAGATATTATGGTCAGCCATGAAGCACAGATTTTGAGGTGTTCCGAATCCATTTCTTGGTTTGAGTTGCACAATGGGCAGTTAGGGGACTGATATATTCCAATTCTATGCAGGTGTTTGGCAATACATTCATGACCTGTTGCTAATCTAAATGCAGCTACAGACGATTTTCATGGTAAATCGGGAATTAACTGTGGATTTTGATGCAGAGACTTCCATTTTTTTCCCTTGAGATTGTTTTATCAAATTTTGTTTGTTGAAGTCTAAGTATGTAGATTTAATAAATCTTTTCACAGAGTAATATGTAGATTTAGTAACAGGTCTGTAAGTAGCAGTGCTGCCCTTCTTTGCTAAAGCATCCGCATTCTCGTTTCCCAGGATTCCACAATGGCATGGTATCCATTGGAATACAATTCTTTTATTGAGTGATATTAATTGGAGAGCATTCCAGTTATTTCTGCTGTTTGAGATGAAGGTGTGCGTTTAGAGGTTATTGATATAGTCGTTCAATATTGTAACACACTGCATTCAAATAAATAATAAAACAAGTTTTAAAGTCTGTTTGTTATCATCAATTGACTACAACACAAGTCAATTATTAATATGTGAATGCAGCTGAATATACTTATAATCGTTTTAATATTGAAACATGCTCTGATAAATGAACAATGAAAACTTTGTTGTAATTGCAGTATGTTTATGAGGATGCAATGGACCTGATTGCAAAACTGCCTGTTGTCGCAGCAACGATTTACCGAAACACTTACCGTGATGGTAAAGGTGTTGGGGCCATTGACACCAGCAAGGACTGGAGTGAAAACTTCTGTCAGATGTTGGGTTATGACAACAACGAATTCACGGAACTCATGAGGTTATACCTCACAATCCACAGGTATGTGTGTGAAAGAATGTGGTCCAATAATAGTTTATGGTGGACATTTCTGAACAGAGGTTAAGGGTGTTCGAGAATAAGGTGCTTAGGAAAATATTTGATGCTAAGAGGGATGAAGTTACAGGGGGATAGAGAAAGTTACATAAAGTAGAACTGCTCGCATTATATTCTTCACCTGATATAATTGGGAATATTAAATCCAGACTTTTAAGATGGGCAGGGCATGTAGCACGTATGTGTGAATCTAGAAATGCGTATAGAGTGTTAATTGGAAGACCTGAGGAGAAAAGACCTTTGGGGAGGCCAAGGCATAGATAGGAGGATAATATTAAAATGGATTTGAGGGAGGTGGGATATGATGATATAGACTGGATGAATCTTGCTCAAGGTACCTTGAAAGCCATTTGTAAGACATTTCTGAAATGTTATTCTTTTTGTCGCATCAACTTGTTATTTAATTCTAACGTAAGTAAAAGAATATACTACATTGAAGAAATTCATATCTTGTACTATAAAATGACCTTAAATTTCTGATAATATGGCATTAGAAATTAAAACAAGACCGAGATTTTTATTATTATTATTATTATTATTATTATTATTATTAGTTGGCCTGGGTAGCGCTGGCATTCTGTGCTCGAGGTTGCTGGTTCGATCCCAGCCTAGGCTGATGGCATTTTTTAATTGTGACAGGCTCATGTCAGTAGATTTACTGGCATGTAAAAGAACTCCTGCAAGACAAAACTCCGGCACACCGACGACGCTATATAACCTCGCCAGTTGCGAGCGTCGTTAAATAAACCATAATTTAAAAAATTATTATTGAATGTCTCCGAAATCACGTCAGTGCACACTTAAATATTAGGAGGAATTGAAATTACCAACATATCTCTAATTCAGCATTGCAGTAGAGAGCCATCTCCGTTCGTAGGTTCTCAGGTTTGAAGCATCGCCTGTTACTTTACTTTCGTTATTTTTATGTCTTTACTTGTGAGATCCAATATGCTGACTGTGGGCACTGCGGCTACAGTATTTGTTCTGTTGTGTTCAATTGGGGAAAGCACGTAACACACGTGACCTGGAGTTGAGGCTGATGCAACCATAGGGAAAATATCTGTATGACTCAATCAAATTGCATAAGCACTCTAAGCCAGCGTTTCTCAAACTATGGTCCGCAGACCACCTGTGGTCCTCGAGATCTGCTCTTGTGGTCCTTCAAAAAAGACAGAAGAAAAAATAAAATTCAAATGAATTGCGTGTCACACTATAGCTGAAAATCTCAGAGTTTGGAAATGACACATGGCAATCGCATTTCACTTTTTCTCCCAGTACTGACATTTTATGAAATTTATTTACCCTACCCGTCTATCGCCTTCCCACTCTACTCTCAGCAAAAAAAAAGAGGGATTTAAAGCACTATGAACGTGGTGTTTCTTGCCATCTTTTCCGTGCTCATCTGGCGCTGTGCCTGTTACCCAGCTAGGGACTACCCGAATTCATAATAGGACCAAAGTACCGAAACTTTTCATGTATTTATGACTTTCTTAATAGTTTTGCTGACACCCAGTCTGCACATTGAAATGGGCACGTACTGTACGTCGTACACCAATAATAGAACATGCAAAATTGCATCTTTACTTATTAAAATCGGATGTTTCTGCATTAATTTTTTTATTTCTCTTTTTGCAGATGACGATATAAGAAATTTTCATCTGTTAAAATTAACTTAATTAGTTAATACTAATATAAAATTAATTGAATCAAATTAATTTTAATTAATTATTTCTATATTAAAATGTAAGTATATTGATATTAAAATATGCTACATAAATGATAAATTTTCTTTCGAAGGGAACAAGAGTAAGGTGGTCCGCGGAACTCTTCTGACTTAAAAAAGTGGTCCCCACTTCAGAAAAGCTTGAGAAACGCTGACCTAAGCAATCTGCAGTAGGTTCTCGAATATAGACTACGACTGCACTGTAAAAATGTCTGTTCAAAGGCAGAAAAGGGCAAAAATGCGACAAAAAGTAGAATGTTCCTAACAATGACCAGTAGATAATAAAAGACCGAAAAATGGAAAATAAAAGTAGACTATATTGGTTCGTGTTGAAGTGAAACGAGTTTTATATTCCATCCTGCATTGTCTGTGATGTCTAGGGGGAGGGGGGGGGGGATATATTTCATCAAGTTCCTAGCCCTAGTTATAAGCCTTGTAAAAAAGGTACACACATTTTTCGTGTGGATATTTGTAGGTCACTAGTATCTGAATGACCCAGTTATTTAAACCATACTTATTGTGAACACACTTCTGAATAATTTGTGTTTCTGTTATAGTGACCACGAAGGTGGCAACGTGAGTGCCCACACTGTGCACTTGGTAGGCTCTGCTCTGTCTGACCCCTACCTCTCCTTTGCAGCAGGTATGAATGGTCTTGCGGGCCCCCTTCACGGTTTAGCCAACCAGGAGGTGAGTTTACAGTACTTTTGACACTTCTTTTATAGTCTTGTATTTCACTTCGATTGTCTCCCTTGTTGCTGTTATTTTTGTACCTAAATGTAAATATAGAACATCGAAGGACAATTTCTCATTTCCGTATTTCAGGTACTAGTGTTCCTGAAAAAAATGCAGCAGGAGCTTGGTGATAATGTAACAGATGACAAGCTTAAGGAATTCATTTGGAAGACATTGAAAAGTGGACAGGTCGTGCCAGGTTATGGGCATGCTGTCCTTAGGAAGACAGATCCCCGTTACACCTGTCAGAGGGAGTTTGCAAAGAAGCACCTTCCCAGTGACCCTCTCTTCAAGGTAAGCAATCAGGATTTCTTTTCCTTTTATTATCATTAAACATTTTACTGATGTATAATTGGGTGAGGACGTTATCTCCTGGTCAGAAAGTCCACAGAAAGTTTCTTGCTGAGGTTTATAAATATTGTAACTTTATTGTTTCAACAATAATCACTTTCTATAATTGACTTTAAACACTCCCTTTAACAATGGGATTTCCACTCCACACAGCAACACAGTATTCGTTATTGCACTCCACAGACGACAATGACAATTCACTCGGATTATTGAGAACAACAATGTAATGTTCACAAAGTATTATTTACAAAACAGAACTGTCAGTTCACAGTTCGTTGCCTTGGCTCGTCCTCTAGCTTGTTCATTCAAGTTCACAGTATATCGAACCCAAGACTTCTCGAGACAGTCCACTGCACTCGAACTCAGGCCTTCCGGGGACAGTCCACTGCACTCGAACTCAAGTCTTCCAACTGCGTTGCTCCCACCGCACAGTCGCGGACAAACACTCAAGTCGAACTCCGGTCTCGAAGCTGGCTTCACTGCTACACACTGCTTGCTGACAACTCTCTTCTCCTCACGTCCTGTATTTATTACTAAACCATAGTTTCGAGAAATTACGATTTCGCGATCAATCTACAGATGCCGAGAAGATGGCGCCTATCCAGACTTCTCTGGATTTCTCCCCTCAGTCACCAGCTGCTTTACTTCCCCCTCTCCCTTCGTCACAGCACATGCCCTAGAAAGTAGATGCGTGCGCAACTTCATTTGTTGTGTCGCCCGATCCTTCCACGCACACCCTGCCCTTTGTGGGACACGTGATCAAGTCTCGACGGAGCATGCCCCCACTTCCAGATGTCATTCTTGTCATTCATATTTTCCTTTGGTTCCGTTAAAGGTCCTTAATCCTCTTTAGCCACCACTTGCAAATTAGCACACGGTTTACAAGATTTATTGCTCAGTCCTTGTGACTCTGTTGTCTGTTATTACATATCGGATTCTTGTGAATTAGGTTTAAAACCCTTTTCATGGGTACCACATCTATTCATCTACACTCAGTGTCAAACTTTTAGCACCTAAAATTCCAGGCTCTGGTTATAATATCAGTTAAAATAGTCATGAATAAAACTAAATATTAAGTCATACAGCGAGTTTCAAATTGAAAGTTATAGAAGACGCTGAAAAACATGGCAACAGAGCAGCTGGATGTGAGTTCACAATTGCGGAACTCAATGTGCGTTATTAGAGGAAACAGAAGGAATCTCTGTCTCAAAGGACGCATAATACATCACTGTAAATTGTCATTCCTTTCGCTAAATAAATAACATGATAAAATCCAGTGTAGAATATCAATTTTTTCTTGTGAGCTGTAGTATTCTGTAACTTTCCTTGCATAAACCTTGCACCCCCAATTTAGAACACAAAAGTATGGAAAAAAAGTGCGTGAATTAAGCAAGTAAACACTGTATAGATTACATACAGTGCAAGGGAGAGTGCAACTCGAATTAAGTATTTTGCACTAATTTCTCTCTGCCTCCCCCCCCCCCCCTAAATCTATAATATTTATTCATATATCATTCGTATCGATGTCTTTACATAGGTAGCACTGCAGTGGCTTAAGGTCTAATAGTTACCATATTTATTGCAAGTAGATCACATGAGATCATGAGCCCAAACCCAGTCACAGGCAACTTATTTTTTTAAGGGCCGTAAACATCCTTAACATGGTCAGCCTCATGGTCTACTGGTCAGAGCTTCTGGCTATAGTTCATGAGGTCCCGGGTTCGATTCCCGGTTAGAGCACAGGAATTTTTCCTTAAAGGGGATTATTCCTGTGTTCGTCCATGGTCTGGAATTTAGGTTAAGTTTAGATTTAAGACCTCTCCTGGCAATACATTATCATAATCATCCTATCACATCATCGGGGTAATGTAACTCTGCCTTCCAGGCGCCCCAACCTCAGAAGTGGGTTACAATTAAGCCACAGCCAGGAGAGAAGACCAGAAATGTCGAAAAGACAACCTGGTGGCATTGGATAAAAAAAAAAAAACATCCTTAACATAGCTTCCTTTAGAAGGAAAATAAAGTTGAACACCACATGTTGTAATAGAAGAAAATCCTGAGAAAATACAGAGAAAATTTTCAGCTATTCCCTTGCTCAGTTCTGCTTTGTGGGCAGATGTCTGTGTAGGCTTGTGAAAGTGCAGTGATCTTTGGTCTCAAATCTAGAGGGAAGGAAATTAGCTCCTAACATCGTTGCGAACATTCTGAAGTGTTCATAAGATCATTAAACTTGCAGGACGGAATATAACTGGAGTGTCAGTATTAGATACCTAATGTAAAAGAGGTAGGCACAACGGACCCTCCATCCAATTGTCCAAAATAAAGTATTACTTCGTTTGCAGTGTAAGAATGTGTAATACTGCAGTGAGGAAAAGGAGGAGGAAGTGTGAGATAACTGAAATGACGTGTACTGATTACAACACAGCTTGTAATACTACACGGAAAGCCACATGGCTAGCAGATAGTAAAACCGCTTTCTAACGAATTTCTGAGGCACTATTTCCCCCACATTTCTCCTTAAATGCAAGTTTTTTTTATAGGGAGTTCTCAATTAATATGAAAAGAACAAGTCAAGAATAGAAGTTAAAATGCATATCCTTAATAACCATGAAATTTACTATGTATTAGCAAATACACATTAACAAATTTTTGCAAATATAGAGTTTTTTTTGCGGCCAGGTAGCTCAGTTGGTAGAGCAGCTGGCTATGGACTGGAAGGTCCAGGGTTCGATCCCAGGTGGTGACAGGATTTTTTCTCATTGCCAAACTTTCAGAACGGCCCAAGGTTCACTCAGCCTCCTATAAAATTGAGTACCAGGTCTTTCCTGGGGGTAAAAGGCGGTCAGAGCGTGGTGCCGACCATACCACCTCATTCTAGTGCCGAGGTCATGGAAAGCATGGGGCTCTACCTCCATGGCATGTTACAGGGATACCTTTACCCTTTTTTTAGAATGGTATTTTTACAGAATTAGTAAAACATATTTTATTTTAACTACCTGTGCTGTAATTAAATTCACAATTTTAATTTGGAAACGTACAATAACATTTCGAGTAATTATATTATGATTTACAAACAACAGTTAATGTCTGTCTTCTAAGTAATCTGAAAGAAAGGAAACGAAAGAGAATTTCTACTTTAATGTGAAGTTAAAAGTTGCAACTGAGAAGGGATTTGCACATACTGACATACTGACTTTAAGTAAGTTCAATAGTGATTGAAGGAAAGATGTTTCTTTGTTTAGATTTTATACTGGTCATGAATGTCACACCCCATTACATTGAAACTTTTACAAATCCAGATAATCATCTGCAATTACCATGTTGTAATGCAGGGATTCTCAAACTTTGCATTGCTGGTCTTAGTCTTGGACATCACACCTATAAGGAGAAACTAAAATTTATAATATATAGTGAAGCACAACATGCAAATTTTCAGTATGTGTACATATTCATTTTATTGTAATTTTGTATTTTTATATTTGAAAGAATACAAGCTAATAATGTAAATGACTTTTTTTCTTTTAAAAAATAACACCAAATCGAATTTGGTTTGTTGTTTTTTTTTATGTGACATATGAATGGAACGCAATCTCAAAGAGTTTGATAACTCCTGTTGTAATGAATAAGACCATTTACATAACTGCTCAGTTAAGCCAGAAAACGTCTGTTTTTAACATTTCTAGTTATTTATTTCTGGTGCTGTTATGCATTTGTGTTTGAGCAGTTTCATTGTCACACTTTTTGTATATTTCTGGAAATTTTTATAATTACTGTATATATGCGAATACTCTGTGCCATCGAATAATCCACGCACCGTAATTATAGGAGAGAAAATTTAAAAAGTGTTTGAGGCGAAGTGGTACCAACCTTATTTCAAGTAATGCACACACCCCAGTTTTTCTTTGCTAAATTCCGGAAAAAATATATGCGGAGTATTCGCATATATACATTGTTGTTGTTGTTGTTGTTATTATTATTATTATTATTATTATTATTATTAATAATATTAATATTAATAATTTCATTTAATTTAATGCCATTAAATAGTGTGTAGGCTAATTCCCCGTCAAACCTCACACAAAGAAAACTGAGAGGGAAAAGACATAGTGACTTGAGACTGAACGGGTAATAGGAACATCACTATTTTATATTCTTGTGCATTTGTCATTTTCTTTTGTTTGTAAGTTGGGACCGTCAATGGACATGAACCCAAGCATATGTTTCAATTTCTATAACAATTTAGCGAAACTGTAATGTACTATAATAAGTACAATAAAGTCTTGTGTGTATGTGTATATATATATATATATATATATATATATAATGTACTAATAGTGATTGTTCACCTTCTCATTGCTGTATTATTATTATTATTATTATTATTATTATTATTATTATTATTATTATTATTATTACTGCTGCTACTGCTATGAAAATGTGAATGCTGAAGAAGTGACTTGTTTTTTTACAGTTAGTATCTCAGGTCTACAAAGTGGTTCCTCCCATTCTCATGGAGACCGGAAAAGTCAAAAACCCATGGCCCAATGTGGATGCCCACTCAGGTGTTCTACTTCAGGTAAGAGATGTTGCAATAGCATAAAGAATTGAGAGCATTTCCTCAAAAGCAATGTATGAAGAACATGTGAATTACAGGTTTCCATTTTCCTTCTTCCTCTTCCCCCACTCCCCACAACCCCTAATATACAGTCTGATCCATTTGAGAAGACATAAAATAAAATGACTATAAAATTTGTAATGGGGGTGTGCTGTAGAATTCATTTCAGTTTCAATGTGATGCTGAAGCACAGGAGTTTTGTATTATCATTGTTACCCCACAAGAAACAAAAGAAGTTGCTCAGTAATACGAAATAAACAAAATGCTTCTTGAATAGATGGGTATTTTATGATGAAGCAACTTTCCATGTCAGTGGGAGAGTGAATACCCATAATACAATTATATGGGGACGTGTAAATCCGCAAGTCTCATGAATTGGAATAGGCTAGTCCTAAAGTTAATGTTTGGTGTGTGGTAAGTCGCTGTAATCTGTATGGGCCGTTTATCTTCGCAGAGGAAACGGTTCGATCAGGACCATACCTGGACATGTTGAAAAACTTTCTCGAACCACAACTGCAACAGGAAAACAACATGGGTATCGTGTTCCAACAGAAAGGTGCACCCCCTTATGAGTAACAGACGTACTACCTGTTCCACTTCATGTTACCTCTCGGTGTGATGTCGCTACCGTCTCTGTTTACATCAGAACTACGGTGACTATTGGCAGCAAGCGGAGTTGCGGGGGTAGCGAACATAGTACAGTATGTGTCGCAATGTTATAGACAGTATGTAGGTTCTCGCATACCATGCAGCAGTAGAATGGAAGCGATCATAGTATAACAGGATTCCTTGACGTCTGTAGTACCTGTTAAAGTCATCTAGCTCTACTACTTTTGTGCGTCTTGGGTTTTTACCGGAAGTTGATATTTGAATTCCTAGTTTTTCTGTTCTTTCACACACTTTCCCAATTGTTTTTATTGTTTTTTCGCTTACCCCAACGGCTTTTGCTGCTCTTTCTACTGCTTTTGTTAAAGGTAGAATGAAACCCGCCCTTTTTTCCTCTCTACAAAATTTCAATACATTATAAATTATCTTCCTGCTTTGAGAATTGTACACTTTCGGAAATGGTTTCTTCTTTGGAGGAGTTTCCATATTTTGTCACAATTGCAATCCTTCCCTGAAAATTCCACACAGTACATTAGGCTATCTTATGGATTCGGTTATATAAAACCTAAACTGAACTTGATTGAATGCACAGTGTATTCAATGATACTACAACTAAATAAATCACTAATGCAGTATTAGAATGTGTCAACGGCATGTAAACACGAAACGTTTCATTCAATACACAGCATGTTAAAAGATATTACAACTAAATGAATTACTAATGCAGTATTAAAATGCTTCAGTAGAGTATAAATGATAGACTAATATTCTCTCGCGACTGTACAGTGTATGTAACGGATGGTTCACAAAGACACCGCGGGTAACGTGAGCTGAAACGGGTTGTACATTATTATTTGGATGACACATTTTGGTAGCAACTGGTGTGGTCGAAGAGAGCCAATTATGTGGCCTCCAAATTCCCCAGACCTGACACTACCTGATTTCTTTCTCTGGAGTTTCGTGAAGAAGGATGTGAAGTAATCAGTCATTTTGCTCTGTTGTCTTCTACTTGCCCAATACACATTTTGTAGTGCTAAATTACATTCTATGTTCATAATTTCAGTTGCAATTTCACTGCTCCCTTCCCTAGCTTCATAGAACATGTTCACAATTCGAATGACTTCTAAAGTGTCACTCACTTCTTTTAGTGGCCATACTGCGTTAAAATGCGTGCACTTAGTGAAAACTTCCTGTCGAAACTGATCTAATACCGCATGAATTCGGGCAGGTTACAATGGGGTGGGGAATCCGCCTGCATTCCAGGGGTCTATGACAGAAGGAGACTGTAAAGAATTTGTCAGGGTCAGATTTCAACAAAATATTTCTTAAAATACTTCGGTTCTTAGAAAATCTTATTCCAAACTGAGGTTGAAAATGACATTATATGCGAGGTAGACGCATATATGTTTGTTGTATTAAGCAAGGTAGAAAAGCATATGTCTTACAGGGAATTAGTTGGGACCACAGAATATTTGACGTTATAGGCGAGGTGTCGCACAAAACGAGGTCGCTATAACCAAGTTCTACTGTATATCATATCACATTCCTGTGTGGAATGATTGGCTGTGTAGATAGTGTGTGCAGTTCTTACAACTAGGACCACTAAATTTTTAAGTCAATTGAAAGACAAATGTGCATTGTATATTATGTTTTCAGTATTATGGTATGAAAGAAATGAACTACTACACCGTGCTGTTTGGAGTGTCACGTGCTCTGGGTGTGCTGGCATCGCTGGTCTGGGACCGAGCCCTTGGTCTGCCCATTGAGCGTCCGAAGTCGCTATCGACTGAAGGTCTAATGAAGCAGCTGAAAGGCTAGAGACTTTCATAGCGTAACACGTAGATGATCGAGATGCAGTGCTATTAGTGGGTGGCCAGGCCGAAAACATGGCCTTTCCATTTGCATCCACGCAATAACATTAACACATGCAGATGGTGGGGCCACGCTATCTCGGCCCTCAGCCACGGTAATGCAGCAAATTCGTCACCAACCAGTGAACAGTACGAGTTTCTATTCTAGAGGTTGTGCTTGTGAATCAGAGTGCATGTGTGCGTGCGTTAAGTTGAGTAATTTAATTTTGTAGGATTCAGTTTTAAGAGACTATGTGAACCCTTTTTGTTAAACGCGCATCAATAAGATATTGTCTGCATTTTTTCTTCCAGGTTTTCACGAAACTGTTCATATTTTTAATTTCAGCTAGATTCTGTCATAAGTGTCTCATCAAACAAATTCTTCCCAACAAAGAGGGTTCACTAGTTAACGAATAGCCACAAGCAGTGAATTGTATTAGACCTTACTTTGTTACTGCCATTGGCTCATTCTGAGCTTTTACCCGGACCTTGTTAAGTCAGTTTTCATTGTGCACTGAGTGGCATTAATGGTTCATGGTGGAAATACTTCGGACAAGGCATGCACCAAGAACCACTAATCATGATCTGTATACCTCAGGTGTCGCAAGTGTAAATACAGTGTATTGTATTTTGATCATTTACCTGTAAATACAAGTGAATATAATATATTTATATATATTGTGACCTATCTTTTTTCCCTCTCACTCTATTTGTTTATTTATATCTCATTGAGTCCTTTATTGTGGCTACGCATAATTTAAAACCTGGTGATATCATTTTTGTTAACTTATTGAATATATTGTTTATGCTGAAGCTGTAAAATAGCTTATAATTTTAATCATTGATATTTTTCTTGGAACAACCTGGGATTACAGGCATGATTTCATATGTTAAACGGATAATTCGATAGAAATGAAGCATAGAAAACATTCCAGTTAAAGTGGGCATTGAGATCTAATGTTGGCACAAGTGTTAAATTAGGTTCGTTCCAACAAGCGGTTCATGGATCAGTTCATGTACGGTTCCTGTACCATCTTATGCGCATGCACTAGTTGAGCATCTGCTATGGGATTCAAACTGGACTGGACGCTGTTGGAATGCGTTCACGGATCGTTATGTACTAAATCCAGAGATGCTATGACTGTGATGATCTTTGCTAAGAACGGGATGATTGTTATCGTTTCGCAGCTAATTCTAATTGCAGAAAATAGAATTTCGATCATTTTCTATAAAAAGATGACAAAAAATATGGAAGGCAAGAATTCCGCCAATTCAATGTCGTGTAAAAAAAGTCATTTAAAAAAAAAAGTTTTTTTTTTTTTTTTTTTTTTAATTATTAATGTATGTACGTTATTTATTATACTTTTAATCAAAGTTGCATGTTGAAATTGTAATTAACTATTTCAATACCCAAATAATTTCCATTCCCTTTCTTTTTGGCGAAAGTTTAAATTAAATCTCTAGTTTTATTATTCGTCTGCACTGTCAGTTTTCATCTTTAACCTCATTGATGTGAACAGTCGACCATGTCTTTCTTCAGTATCCGGGAGACGTTGGTGAGCTTATGCGCGTCTCGTGCACTCTTCCGTACATGCTTCAATCCGCGGACTATTTCTGACCGTTCCGAACCTGTGTCAAAAGCTTGTTGGAACGCCCGACTGCAGTACATGTTTCCGGTTCAGGACTGCTTCGAATTGTGTTGGAACACTTTCTCTGTACTGCGCATGCTCACGATGGTTACAGACGGTTCCTGACTGCTGTTGGAACGAACCTATTGTTTATCTTCCGCCTTTGCATTATCATAATCATTATTTATTTCATTCCACATAAGGATTTCAAAAGTTAATTTTGCCTTGGAATTTAGCAAATAATTGTGCAACATTTGACAATATAAAGAAGTGCTAATTACTACATTTTTATAAATACTAATCTCTCCCAGAAAAGAAAATACTACACAATTCCGAAAACTGAGATGTAATCATTACTGCTAGGAAATTTGTGAAACTGACTTAACAATGATACACCTGTGTTGTACTGTAGCACCTAGTAGCTGTGAGTGAGATAACATTTTCAATGACAATACAAGTAGGGTTAGAATAAGAATTTGCAGTGCAGTACAAAGAGCTACTCAGAAAGTATGTAGTTACGTCAATATCAGGCTGTTTTAATAAGTAGGGTTAGAGGTATTGAGTGTCGGGTAATTTCTGTTAGCTGTGTCTGTAAAGTGCTGGCATCTGTTGGACAGGTCATGCAGTTGGAGTAATCATTTTCCCCTAAATTCAGATTGTCCAACTCTGGTATATATGTTAGTAATGAGCACCCATCATCGCAGTAAAGCAAGTGTGGAATGTTAGTGGTAGGACCCAAAATACAGTAATATTTAATCATTATTATATAAAATTTGATAGGATTATTGGTACTCATTTTTACAGTGACATTGTTACAGCTGGTTCGAAACTAATTCTGAATATATTATTGAAATTTTACAGTTTTGTATCTTTTAAAAAGTCACTAAATTCTGTTACAGTTTCATCTTTTGGCAAATGGTGGTTTGTCTCAATCAGGAGTTCATTAATTTGAAAATGAAATATGAAGGCTGTCGTATAAACAATTGAACCTAATAGTTGAACTTCAGCATGAAAATATTACTGTAGAATTAAAGGTATTTTGTGGGGAAGTTTAATTCACGTACAGCTTAACACATGTTTCAAACAGACGAATTATTAAAAAGAAGAAAATACTTCTTTTTTGCCTTACCTTGCCTGGCCTCTATAATAGACACACACACAATGCGCTTTAAATTCCTCTGTGCTAGCAAAAATGTATATGGAATCATATATTTTCTTTATCTGAACTGATTTGTTTGGTCATGTAAGAGCTCTCTTTAAGTACCAGTGCTTCTGACAATCTCTTCTTGAAACATCAGCTTGCAAAATTGTTACTTCGATTATTTTTTTTTAGTTATTTCTAAGTGAAATTCTTCTAGAGTATTGTATAATATTGTATTAAAGTTCCAGTAGTGAATGTTTACAAGGAATATTTTCCTGTTTTATATTTATGTACTGAAACATTGTACAATAACACAACCAACGGCAATGTATAATCTTGAAAGAGATATCAGTTGTCATCTAATTCCTCACATATCACATTAACCTTAACTTAAATATCATAGTTTTCATGAAGTCTCTTTCAAAATCTATTACTTTGCTTGAGTTGTGAATTTTTTAAAATAATTTGTACAGGAGAAATGCATCGTATGTTTAAAACTAAGGGACCTGAAGCTCAAAATCCAGTGATATACATTATAATGTCATTTGTCTTAATTGTGTTTCGTGTTAGTATCACATAATAAAATTCTGTAGATACGTAGTTCTGGTTATGTCATTACCAAGTGATAACTTGGTGTCATAGATACCGTGATAGATCTCTGTGAATTTTGTGTAATCAATTTCATATCCTGCAACCATTCTTGGCCATAGAGTGAGTCAGATGCCAGGATAATGCAATAGACCATGTTGTTATAGGAATAAAATTGCTTAAAACTAATTAAATACATTATACATATTCTATTTAAATTTTTTTTGTCCTAAAGAAATATGTACTATACTCCGTTTTTATATAGTTTTCACTCATTTGCAATTCTCGAAACTGATTATTTTGATAATGTAGTAATTTTGACTATGCTTTTCCACTCTTGCTGTAACTTTTTTCACATATGCCGGGAAGAAACTTCTTTCTTCTTTACCTCTCATTTTATGAAATTGTACATCTTGCCAACGGTTTCGTCTAATGTTATGTAAAGTTCTTGGAACTAGAATCTATGAAATTACATAAACATTAGCACAATATTTAAGATACAGGGTACTCATTACAGATTTTTTGGAAATAACTGAACTGTAAACAAGAAGTTATGATTAGTAAACAGCAGATTGTACTCAGTCATGGAATGTGATAGAAGAAGAATTAAACATGAAATTTCGCCTGCTTAGGGTCAGTCTTCTCTCATTGATTAAAATATGCTATGTGTCATATGGTTGTTTGGGATGAGCGTATCATGTCAAAGGTCAGTGGCCAGGAATGGTTGCAAGGAGAATAACAACTGAACAGACGTACCAGGAAGAAAGATCATTGAATTGCATTGATACAATGGAAATCGTTATTGTGAACTATGCTATAAAACATTTGTTTTTATTTTATACAGGAATAATGTCAGCTAAATTCAAGATTAGAAGAGAAATATTATCCATTCTTTAAGCAGAACTCCGGAAGTATCCAGAATGTTAGGAACACTAACATTAAGTCTGAAGTGTTACAGTCGAAATCACTTTCCTTCTTCCTTTTATCCCTTTAACAGAGGTTCCAGAATTGTTTATGTAATTACATAACTAGTGTTGTAATGAATTTAAAAGTTTGTTATTGAAGACTGCCCCATTATATTTCAGTATTATTATTTTTATTTCGTATTTATTTTGTTTCATTGGTAGTGGCTTTAAACATATTATTTTGCTCTGGAAGGATTCTCCCCTCCCCCATTTAACTTCTTTGGCATTCTCCCCATATATCTGCTGTTTGTTATGCTGCTAGCAAGTTACTGGGGTCACATTTGGAACGTATTTAATCATAGTTCAACTCAGGTGGCTTCAAATTTCTTAGAATTCGTTTATTTGTTTAAAAAATCACAAAACTCGCTTCAGAATAAAATGAAACCGTCAAAATAGTGAATACAGTGTCTAAAATTTTTAGAAGATGAAAAATTGTCTGATTTGTGTCTTTGAAATTAGAGCAATAGTGTTTCATGAAGTTTTTGTTTTGATTGACACAGTAATATCAACCTTTGAAATCAGTGTTTGAACCAACTGATATCACGTTAAAATGCATATCAAGCAGTGGAAATGTCCCATAATGCAAGAGCAAGATTTTTTATTTCTTTCACCTGTTTTATTACATTCTACTTACGCATACAAAACATGTTCTCTTCAAGATGAGTCTGCTTGCAATAAGTATGTAGGTAAAAGAAGTATTTTTATGACAATATCCTGTTATGAATTTAAAATATGGTAATTTCAGTTGATTTTTGGTACTGGTCTTGAACTGAAGAGAGCAAGTCTTGTAAAAAGCTGTCACAAGGAGCAGGTTTCTACAATGCTGTTCTTGTGTATTTAAGTGTGTGATTGTCAGAGCTTTGAAGGGCATCATTTTCAGTCTGTATGTGTCTGTTTTATATTTATAGGGGCCAAGAGCTTTCAAAACTGTGTTAGACATGAAAAGAGCTACATTTGAATTGTACTTTGTTATGTGATGATAGATCTAATACAATGCAATGCTTTTGCATTTTCAGTGGAAAAATTTGAACATTTCTTTCAACCATTCTTTTTATCCTTAAGCTTCGTCTCCACTATTAAACATTTAACAACAACATGTTGAATTTAACATGTATATGGACATTTCAAGTCTCAATTGACTTAACATGTTAACTGAGTATGTTGAAGTTAACACTTTTAACATGTTGGCGTGTTTTCCAGCAGAAATGGAAAACAAGTCAAGTCAATTCACTTGCTCGTGCAATGTCGGTACAATTCGGCAAAGTTCGTACAGTTTCTATAGCAGCTAACTTTCTTCGATTTTGTGGCGCGTAACTAGGAGCACCTCTTGATTTTTTTTATACAATCCTTAGAGTTGGCTGTAAGTTGTTTGAAGTACTGGAGTGGACGAAAGAAAATACCGTTAAAATAAAGTTGGTTACTGCACTGATGGAAAAGCCTTGTTTGTGAAATGTGGCTGCAAAATAATACAGAGACAAACCAAAGAAGGCCGACTGTTTTAGAGAAATGAAATTATTAACTGTTCTCGAGAATACAATGGAGAGTTTTCGCATCCTTGTGGTACGCTAAACGTTAATGCTATGTTGACATCAGTAATGGTCGTATTTGGTGACATATATTAACATTAACATTTGTAAAACTTCGGAAAGAATAACGTGATATTAGCTGCTCCTTTAACATTTATCATGTATAGCTCCTATGACAGTTAATCTCGCTGTAATTTTTTTTAATGAGGTGAAATGGCTGCTCTTAATTGTGTGCTTTCCTTTGATATGACAAAAAATATTTTTTGCAGCACTAAATTATTAAAATCGTGTTCTGACATTTTCAGCAAGTTTTTGAATCCAAATCGATCTTCAACTTTATGCTCGTTTATAATGTCTTCTGCATTGTGTCTTTTACTAAGATATTGCCGCATCCACATTCTCATTTCTTCCTTTTCAAGGCCTTGTAACAAGCAATAGAGATTATTACAAAAGCCAAACCATCTTCATCAGAGTCCATTGTCCAAGGTTTGAAAACAAGACGCTACCTACATTAAAATCTCATACTGTTTATGGTGGACTACGCAAGCAAAGTAAAGTTTAACATGTTTAACAGTGTGGACAGTGTGTTCAATGAAATTAGCATTAATATGTTTAATCAACATGTTGGGATGTTAACAGTAAACAGTTTAACATTTAACATGTTGTTGTTAAATGTTTAATAGTGGAGACGAGCCCTTAAACAGTATACTGCAACTATTTAGATCAGTATATCCTGTACCTGATGGCTTTGAGGGTACTGGGGTAATTCCTCAATATGACAGTTTTTAATCCTGCTGTATTCACCGAATCACTACCAAGTTATCTCTCAATAAAATATAACTGCAGCTGAAAATATTAAAAAGGAAATAAATCGCATTCAATTAGTTTTTTACCTTACTTTTAAATTGTGTAAATATACGGACACCTCATGCATGAACACTTGAATGTGTTTTCCATTATTTGGCCCTAACAAATTACTAATTTATTAATTATTTCATTTTCGATGTGTACGAAATTATTACCTCACTTATAGGATGATGACTAGCAGAGTTTAATTTTTCATGTGGGCCAAAAATGGTCAGTAAATTTTGTCAGAAATTCCATCTTGCAGTGAAACAATTCCTTTCACGTGCCTAAAATCTACATGTTCTCCCAGCTTTACTTTTCCTTCTGAAGGGAACTATTCTAAGAATTCTTACAACACTTTAGAAATTCATTACTGCTCATAGTGTACACAATAGTTCACGTATGCAACTACTGAGTGTTCATTTCAAAGTATGTCATGACGTCACTGTTGTGAGTCAGCGATTTGAAGAGGGTTTCAGCTTTTATGTCAGAGAAGTTGCCTATTAATCAAGGCGTTCAATCTGAACTTAAGAACGTGTACAGTATAACTTGAATGTCGTAGCAACAGGTGGTGGTCTGTAAAGTCTGTGTGCTACCATAACCTCTTTCGAACTGTGTTTTGCTCGGGCAAGTCGTACGCAGGATATTTGTTACCATCGGTTGCGTACGGCAACATTCCACAACACAAATAAAATGCTCCATGTCCATGTTGACGGTAGAAGTTAATGTCAACAAATACTGTACATAAGTAATCATCTTAACCCTCTCCACATATCCCGACAGTAAGAAAAAAAAACTCACCTCAGTACATGTTTCCAAACAGTTGACATTCCTGCCGCTACAGGTGTTACCATACGTATCGGTAAGTACTCTTCAGAATGAACGTCATACTTGCTAGGCAACTTCTCTGGCACATAAGTAATACGCCTCTGTGGAAGTGTAGGAAGATTGAATTCTCTAGGCTCATCGACTAGCCACGTGACGGCATACAGTGAGCCATGACACACTTTGAACTGAACACGCAGTATAACTTCGTGTTGAAGATGGTGTTTGGATAAAGGGGGGTAAGTCATAAAAATGAGTTTTGAGATAAATGAAATTAAACTTCGGGTCCCTATTGCAAATAATTTTCTACACAAACACATGAAATGCTAGTATTCTTTTGTTTTTTTGCTCGTTTACTTGTAGAATTAAACTTGTGTTTTCACCTGGGGAACAAAACTCCATTTGCACAAAAAATTACTTAATCCCCTTTACCCAAACACTTGATTTGTCCATTGGCAGTGTGATGTGTGTTCTGTTTGGTGGAGGCTTCATGTCTTGCTGACCCTGTGTCATAGTAATCTTGCCATGTTTCTGTCATCGTTTGATAAGGGCCATGATAATTGGAAAATGGTAAATTTTCACAAGTGCATGAAAATAATGTCTGTGCATGCATGACTGTATTGCCACCGATTTTTCTATTTACTGTATTTTATTAATTATATAGGGTCTCAATACACTTGAATCCTAACCAAAACAAACTTCTTACTATGGCATTGTTTTTCCTAACAGTTGTTTTTCCTTTGTTTTTTTTTTATTAATGGTTTATAAAGGAGAGCAGATGATTTGCAATGGTCAGTACATAATTTAAATTTAATAGCTCAAAAATATTCAATGGAAATATCCATTAACAAAACAAAAATAATGGCCCTTTGTGATAAATACCCAATACCAAGCAAAATTTGTTTAAATAACACAATTTTGGAAAGAGTTAATGAGTTTAATTATTTAGGATATAAACTTTCTTTTGTTGAAAATTTGGATTTATCAGAGAAAATTGTAAAATTCAACAAATCAATGGGCATCATTAATAGAGTTTTAAACCTTCGTTAGTACAAAAATCAACTCGTACTCGTCTTTATCAAATAATAGCTCGACCATTCTTATGTTATGGGAGTGACTATAAGGACAAAAGATGAAAGCAGACTAACAGCTTGCGAGATGAGATTCATTCGCTGAACAGCTGGCTATACTAAATGGAATCGAAAGAAAAATGAAGATATCCTTCAAGGACTTAATGTGTCATCAATACTGGACTACATCTCCAGATATCAGTTAAACTGGAAGGAACACGTCTCAAGAATGGTTTCATCCAGGATCCCTAAGGCAATAATGAAGTATTGTCCAAATGAGAAATGGTTACTTGGTCGACCTATGAAAAGATGACAACAAAATCGCTTTTTTCAGGCCGTAACAGTTCTTTTGGGACTAGTATTTGACAGGATGATGATGAAAGAGCACTATTGGTTTAAAAAAATTGTTTTCATGAAAACTATTTAATCCATTTTTTTTCGAATTGAAGTAAATTATTTAAGCAATAACTGATTATTGGAACAATGATACAGTCACAGTACATATTAAAATCATAATATTTTAATCATAAAGCAATAACTAAATTATAAAACAAAATACCACGAATATCAGATTGAAATAGTTATAATTTTTTTAGGGATAATTATTGTAAGTTTTTTATGGTAATCTATATTTTGTTAAGATGATTGAATTTAATTTCTGTCCCTCCCCTCGGGAGAGGGGTTAACTGTAAACCTCTCATGTTACACCATGAGTTGCAAGTAAATTGCGAAGATTCCGTGTTTAGTCCAGCTGTAGCTGAATCAGGTAAGTAATTATTCTACATTGATTAAAATGATATAACAGCTCAATGTGAACACGAGGAAAAATCTAGCTAATACCTGCTAGGGTTCAGAGACTGCTTTTGTATGAAATTACAAGATACTTTTTTGCATGAGGACTGACATAACATCGTAATTTCGTACTGTTGTACTTAGAGTTAATATTACAGAATAAGGTTTTTAAAAAGGGGATACTGAAATTTGAGTTTTATAATACTTTTCTTAAAAAAAATAAATAAATAAAAAAGACCATGAATGATGTCATGCATATGTTAGGAGTTTGCAAGTAACGTTTAAAAGTGAATAGTTGCCATTTTCATACTAATTTTGCAAATAAATACAACCTCAAAGTTTCGTATAGTTTGGCACACATATCAGGGATGAAGAATGTAAGTGAACTTGTGATAATTACCAATTTTAGTTTCCAAGTTTCCTTTTCACTATATTATGAAAGAAAGCATTGTGGTTGTACAAAAAATGGATTTAGAAATTTGTGTGGAAATGTATATGTTTTCAGCAGCCCTAATTGGTTTTGAGCATGTCAGTATGTTTGTAACTATAGTGATTGAATTTTATTAAAATTTAGTATTCACAGATCATTTATCTGGAAAATATGCACAGGAAATATAATTTAAGAAAAATTAACATCTATTTCAAATAAAATGACATTTCACTTTAAGAACTGTCAGATGAGTTTCTTTGTGATTGTACTACATACTTAGAATAAAACTTATAAGTGAGGTAGGTAACTTAGTATTGATGGGGGAACAAAAATTGGCTAAAAGGAATTAAATATATACAAAATTAATACTTTGCATTGTAAATTTTCCAAGTATTGAAAGTGCAACACTACATGAAGCAGGCTCTGTACAAGGATTTACCATAGTGTAGACGTATATGTTATGCACAGTTGAAGCACTAAAATTTGTAACATTTAGATTTAAATGAAAAGAGTTGCAATAGCACCCTAATATATTTTAACACAACCTTCAAGTGCTGATTTCGTAAATATTACAAATGACTTCAATATGCAGTACCCTACAGCTGTTTTATGTAAATTTGTGAACAGTTAAATTACGTACCCTCTTCATTCCCTACATCAATTTTTTTGCTAGTGTACCTCCAAATTTCTTTTTTCGCACCTCCAAAATGTATTGTAATTATATGAATAAAAAAACCATGAAAGTATGTAAAATACAATAATTATCAACAAATATAAAATATATCAGCATTTTTACATACATAGTGGATCAGTGGGATGCGTACCTCTTGAGAAAGCCCATGTACCATAAATTGAATACCACTACTCTACCCTACTCTTACTCCAACACTTGACATAACTGTCCACAGATACACATCATCTACAGTAACCTGCTGAATGGTATGCAAATTGAAAATGGGCCACCATCCTGCCATCTATCTGCAATGTGCAGAACCCGATTCACATAAGTGAAGTGGGTAGGCATTGGATAAAATGAAAGATTCACAGGAAAAACAAGCTAAGTCACTTTTTGTTTATGTTTGTTTTTAGGTCCTATCTGCTAGCTCGTGAACTATTTTTTTTTGTAGTAAATCACAATGGCAAAAAATCCTGCATTGTAACATCACAGTCTAGTATATACAGTCACGAAGCTTGAGTTGTTGAGGTTACCAGGAACAATAGACTGTGCAGGTACTATTTCACATTGCCTGTAATGGGGCGATAGTAGCGATCCTAGTGGTTAGCAACTATCTATGGATGCATATTTATTGCATATTGAGCTTCGTGACTATATATGCTAGACTGTGGTAATATGGTAACAAATTAAATTAGATTAAACTAATGATATCTTATTAATGTATTAAAGTTAAGAAATGCTCTCTTGCAAAATTTAAAAGAAACAAGTGAGTTAGCACGTTATTTCTGAGAATCCTTCAAATGGCTAGAGCATTGGCTTTCCATGCTGGTAATTTGGATGTGGGTCCAACTGAAATTTGCAGTGGACAAAGATGGTACTTGGTGGTAGGTTTTTGCGAGATACTCCCGTTTCTCCTTGAATTCCATCATTGCTTCATTAATTATCATTGTGCAGTGTTGATGTAGTTCGCCTCTCATGGTGCACCAAAGGTAACGTCTTACTTACTTACTGGCTTTTAAGGAACCCGGAGGTTCATTGCCGCCCTCACATAAGCCCACCATTGGTCCCTATCCTGAGCAAGATTAATCCAGTCTCGATCATCATATCCCACCTCCCTCAAATCCATTTTAATATTATCTTCCCATCTACGTCTCGGCCTCCCCAAAGGTCTTCTCCCCTCTGGCCTCCCAGCTAACACTATATGCATTTCTGGATTCGCCCATACGTGCTACATGCCCTGCCCATCTCAAACGTCTGGATTTAATGTTCCTGATTATGTCAGGTGAAGGATACAATGCGTGCAGCTCTGCGTTGTGTAACTTTCTCCATTCTCCTGTAACTTAATCCCTCTTAGCCCCAAATATTTTCCTAAGAACCTTATTCTCAAAAACCCTCAATCTCTGTTCCTCTCTCAAAGTGAGTCCAAGTTTCACAGCCATACAGAACAACCGGCAATATGATTGTTTTATAAATTCTAACTTTCAGATTTTTTGACAGCAGACTAGATGACAACAGCTTCTCAACCGAATAATAACAGGCATTTCCCATATTTATTCTGCGTTTAATTTCCTCCCGAGTGTCATTTACATTTGTTACTGTTGCTCCAAGATATTTGAATTTTTCCACCTCTTCGAAGGATAAATCTCCAACTTTTATAGTTCCATTTCGTAAAATATTCTGATCACGAGACATAATCATATACTTAGTCTTTTCGGGATTTACTTCCAACCCTATCTCTTTACTTGCTTCAAGTAGAATTTCCGTGTTTTCCCTAATCGTTTGTGGATTTTCTCCTAACATATTCACATCATCCGCGTAGACAAGAAGCTGATGTAACCCGTTCAATTCCAAACCCTCTGTGTTATCCTGAACTTTCCTAATGGCATATTCTAGAGCGAAGTTAAAAAGTAAAGGTGATAGTGCATCTCCTTGCTTTAGCCCGCAGTGAATTGGAAAAGCATCAGATAGAAAAAGGTAACGCCTACAGTGGCTAAAAGAACTACAGCTTTGATTGTATTTAAGTAGGGGCTACATCATATGCCATTTACTGTTACAGGAAGAAACAAGAGAAGTGAGACGCTGTATATCAATCATACCGTAAGTTTGTCATAATTTGAACTGATGCAATGAAGGCCTTTCCTGCTGCTAAAATATTCATTTCTTAAATTACGTTATATTAGCCTAGCCAGTTTTTCAATGTGCGATTCAATGTTTTCGTAAATCAAAGATAAAGATATCTCCTTTTTCAGACACCATAAAGTCGTTTGGGAGGGGGGGGGCATGGAGCTCTGGAGATAACGTTCCATGCCTTCATGATCTCGGCACTAGAATGAGGCAGTGTAGTCAGCATCACGTTCCGATCGTTTTTTACCTCCCGGAACTTAATTTGACAGGAGCCGGGACCGTTCTGGAAGTTTTGGCAACGTGAAAAATCCCACCACCACCTGGGATTGAACCTGTTGCTCTATCAACTGAGCTACCTGATCGCCAAATGGTTTAGCACTTGAATTTAAATATTCCGCGTCACTCGTTCTGCGCATCGTGAATACGCATCAATGGTTCTGTTGGAAAATGACATTGGGATGGAAAGCTGTTCAAGGGGTTATTAATTTTATTATATCCTACTGTCAGGGGCTGTCTGTAAAGGCCAGGTAACTTCCATATGGGTGGACGATGTGACTATGGAGAATTGGTAGAATGATATTAAGTGAACATAAAATATACACGCATGTATGAATAAATATATGAAGATACATTTTGTCATTTCGGGTACTTACACTCTAATATGAATTAAAACTTTTTTTTAATCGGTCCGGTTGAATAAAATGCATAACCGTACTGTATTATATGCGTGAAATGTACTGGCAGTGACGCTTTTATTAGTAACAATATCGAACCTTGTAGAGATGCATAAATGACTGGAAGTTTGAATGATTGCAAGGTTCGAAAATTGTTACGTACTGTAGAAGAGCCAAGAGTGTTCATTCGAACGATGCTCTGTTCTTGTAGGACAAAGAAAAACAAAGATAAAAAGTACGCAAGAAATAAGTTTATCAGTTCATCCTTTTGAAACCTAAAATTATGTTAGCAAAATATGTTACGAATAAGTGAAGATTACATATTACGTTAGATACGTCTATACACTTTAATTGTTAATATCCAAATTACATATCAGTGTAACAAGAAATGGGTGTAGTGCATTTTGATTTTGGCCAGCTGATTTTGTAAACAGAACCACAAACCTGCTAATAATATTCTTTCTGATTGGTGAAATTTAATACGTGACGTAAAATCTGCGCATGCGTCGTTATCAATCTTTCGGCCATATTGGTGTGTGGTATTCGTTCACCCAGTGATCCGAAGAAAGAAAGGTATTTTTAATTCCTCTTTTAATTCTCCAAGCATATGTTTTGTTCCCTGTCAATATATTCGGATCACCAAATATATATACATAAATATAATGTTGATACTTGTCATAACAAGGCATGAGGGTTAGTTGAAGCTTGTGGGATTGCCACCTCGGCTTCGTTTTCTATGTGGCCTCGACCAGATGACAAATTATCCTGCATTTGATTGGTATTTAAATATGTTTATAAACTATATAAATTTGAAGGAATATGTTTACGACCACTCGTATATACATATTACAGAATATTTGTTTAGAATCTGAACCGCTACGCCTGTATCTTGGGTAAAATCTTTCTGTATCATGATTTACCCATATCTTATTTCCTACGTTTGATGTTATTTTGGTTAGCATACGTGTATACCATGCGTGATTAAAGACCTATGAATAGAAACACACCATATGTTTGGTGTTTGCATTATGTCCAGGCTTTAAACATACTTGTTGATAACATGTAATGACCTGTCCATTCGTATGTATTGTAGACTATATTTAACTCCTGTCCCAAATAATCTTGAGGTTAAAAAATCCAAACTTTATGTTATATTGCATTTGCAGGCAATTTCCGAAGATGACTGATTCCATGAAGTTCGGTCCAGAATGGTAAGCACTTTTAATTTTATTTGTATTTAATCATGAATTTTATAAACAAAGTAGCATACAAATGTTTGACAAAATAGATAGAGCAGTCAGGAAAGTTGGATGTTACCTAAGCTTACTGATGATATTGTATTGACAATATGACCCTTACATATCTTAAAATAAATATTTATCGTATAGTTTAATAATTACTAGGCCTAAGTTAGTAGTGGAAAGTTATGTGTATATACCTACTGTTTTCTTTTCAATCGTAACTTAAGACTTGAACTGTAGCTGCAGCTGGCATATTAATTCTTACCGGTACTTCAGCAATGAAGACAGGCTATTTTAAATGTGTACCATATGCTGTTTATGAGAATGAGTTGCAAGTGTTATTATGAAGCCTTTGTAACCTTTAAGTTAACATTGTTTATTGTGTATTAGTTACAGTGCAAAATGCAAATAAGAGCCCATTTCACATGAAAGAATCTTCTAGTGTCGTTTGCCATATGTTCAGACCCAGAGTCTACTACTATTAGGTCTATGAATGATAACATTTTCTATGTGGTTCAAAGAATTGCAGATAACTTCACTTGATACACCGCTAGGAGCAACAGTAGTGTATTTTCGGAGCACATTTACTGCTCCGAGGGCTTCGTTTGATACTTTCTTCTGCAGATTTAATTTCCTCATCACTGTCTTCATCTCGGGCGATAGTGACAGCATGATCTGCAATCATGTCAACACCGTGGATTTCTGAGGTCATTAGACTATTGTCAACTGACAATAAAATCTTCCATGTTAACTTCCCCCAACTTCTCTAGGAGCCCAATCCTCCTTATTATCCATTATGAAAGGAGCTTTCATTTCACAGGTTCTTATGCCATTATATTATGCACTGCAAACTTACTGCACTTACTTACTTACAAATGGCTTTTAAGGAACCCGAAGGTTCATTGCCGCCCTCACATAAGCCCGCCATCGGTCCCTATCCTGTGCAAGATTAATCCAGTCTCTATCATCATATCCCACTTCCCACAAATCCATTTTAATATTATCCTCCCATCTACGTCTCGGCCTCCTCAAAGGTCTTTTTCCCTCCGGTCTCCCAACTAACACTCTAAATGCATTTCTGGATTCGCCCATACGTGCTACATGCCCTGCCCATCTCAAACGTCTGGATTTAATGTTCCTAATTATGTCAGGTGAAGAATACAATGCGTGCAGTTCTGCATTGTGTAACTCTCCATTCTCCTGTAACTTCATCCTGCTTAGCCCCAAATATTTTCCTAAGCACCTTATTCTCAAACACCCTTAACCTATGTTCCTCTCTCAAAGTGAGAGTCCAAGTTTCACAACCATACAGAACAACCGGTAATATAACTGTTTTATAAATTCTAACTTTCAAATTTTTTGACTGCAGACTAGATGATAAAAGCTTCTCAACCGAATAGTAACACGCATTTCCCATATTTATTCTGCATTTAATTTCCTCCCGAGTGTCATTTATATTTGTTACTGTTGCTCCAAGATATTTGAATTTTTCCACCTCTTCAAAGGATAAATCTCCAATTTTTATATTTCCATTTCGTACAATATTCTGGTCACGAGACATAATCATATACTTTGTCTTTTCGGGATTTACTTCCAAACCTATCGCTTTACTTGCTGCGCACTCCACATAATTCAAAGGATGACTAAATTTACAGAAATGATGGGGAGACTTGAGAGTGTTAAAATCCTTTTATACAAAGGGAAGTACCATTCAGTACAACTTCCGACAATGCCCAGTTAGAGGCTGAAATTTCTTTCTTGCACTCGTGGTGCATTGACCCTCAATACAATCACAACAACATATTTTTTCACCATGCTTCTAAAATATTGCAAGTTTCGTAATTTGTACGGAATTTTGTACTCCTTTCCAATCCGAAAAAAGCACTACAAGCAGAATTTGGAAGCATTACAAGAGGGTAAAATTATGTAGGATTATAATATGAAATGTCCAGGAACTGTATAAAAAGAGCGAAATGAATGGGATAACATTATATGCGAGAGTATATTAACGAGGAAATTTAAAAATTTCTTGCTCTTAATTTATTACTGATAGCCTATAAGTTATTATGAGAAGGGTAGAGCTTTATTTTATATTACATCTTTATCGACTGTGTGACATATTTACACCCATTTACTTTCTATTGCAATGGAACCACTGTTCTGACCAACTTTTACGCTATTTGAAAATTATTAATACATAGAAACGATCACATAAAGTAAATCAGCTGAAATACTTATATAAAGAACCATGCAGAGAGATATCAACAAAACATTTCAGTGTCAGGAATCTTCTATACCACAACAATAACTTTAAGAATGTAGTTATATTGTCAGACTCCAAAGCAGCTATTCTATCAACAGTCTCTAAACACACACCTTCATCTCAAACAGCAGAAATAACTAAAATGCTCTCTCAATTAATATCACTCAATAAAAGAATTGTATTCCAATGGATACCATCCCATTGTGGAATCCTGGGAAACTAGAATGCGGGTGCATTAGCAAAGAAGGGCAGCACTGCTACTTACAGACCTGTTACTAAATCTATGTATTACTCTGTGAAAAGATTTATTAAATCTACATACTTAGACTTCAATAAACAAAATTTGATAACACAATCTCAGTGGAAAAAATGGAAATCTCTGCATCATAATCCACAGTTCACGAAAATCGTCTGTAGCTGCATTTAGATTGGCAACAGGCCATGATTGTTTGGCCAAACACCTGCATAGAATTGGAATATACCAGTCCCCTAACTGCCCATTGTGCAACTCAAAACAAGAAATGGATTCGGAACATCTCAAAATCTGTTCTTCAGTGGCTGACCATGATAATATCTTTGAAAAATATTGGAGTGCAAGAGGTCAAATGACTTTATTGTCAAACGCCTGGCATTAGAAAACAACAACAAAACATTTCAAATTTGGTTATGTACTGTACATGTACAGAGCATACTGTTGAATACCCAGAAGGCTTGTGAACACAGTAAGGCCGGGTGCACACAGAATCAGACGCAGTGTGGCGCGACGCTACATTTTGTCTCATAGTACTTGTCTCCCATTGATTTCTTATTATGTGGTGCACACAGAATCAGACATGGCTTGAAGGTCGCGAGCAGACACGAGTCACGGATAGACAACATCAAATGACTGCTAGATGTTCGTCGCGAGGAGACAGTCTGATTGCTGCAGTGTACTGCGCATGCGTTAGTAGTGGCTAGGATTGCACGCTTTCGCTATCTACAAATACTACATTGTTGTGTAATGCACATTATTAATAATGGAGCTCAATGTGGAAAAATTAGTTGTTTTAATACAGGAAAGATACGTTCTGTAAAATCTTTGAAATAATATCACGACAATAATGTGGTTTCTTAATGTATCCAGCTGTTTGCTGACAACATAAAGTCCACTATAGTCCACTGTAGTCTATTCAGTTGTTGTTTTTCACGAGAAATGAGGGGTATTTTGATCGGTGTTCATTACAGATGCCTGTTGCCAGTAACCAGAGTTAGGGTATTTTAATTTACTTCTTTTGTTATGGATGGACAGTATAGAAGAATGTGTTCCAGATCTACATCATGATTATTACACCGCAGACAAGTAGGATTATCAGAAATGTGAAATCCGTGTAGGTACAATTGTGTGACAATGTGACCTGTTCTGGCTCTTGTTAAAAATGTTGTTGTTGTTTTCTAATGCCAGGCTTTTGACAAAGTCATTTGACCTATTGCACTCCAATATTTTTCAAAGATATTATCATGACCAGCCACTGAAGCACAGATTTTGAGGTGTTCCGAATCCATTTCTTGGTTTGAGTTGCACAATGCGCAGTTAGGGGACTGATATATTCCAATTCTATGCAGGTGCTTGGCCAAACAGTCATGGCCTGTTGCCAATCTAAATGCAGCTACAGACGATTTTCGTGGTAAATCGGGAATTAACTGTGAATTATGATGGTATAATACAAGTATAATTTCAAGATGACAGCACTGTACTTATAAATAAGGACTGTGACCCATTTTAAAGTTCTACGCCACTTAGACGGGCCATACTGTGCATGATGTAGCCCATATCTGTATACAGGATTGATGGTAACCTCTGCACCAAAATGAAACTGGTCATGAGGAGAGATTCGAAAAATCTAAATAAGTTCTTACTGTAACATTCACCATTTGAGGAAATTATGGTGTTTTTATGAAGCATTTGACAACATCATGGCTGCTGCAATAACTCTAAGCAACGCAGTCTGCACTCCTTACCTTCCCCTCCCCCTATGCTGTAGTCAGTCGGTAACACGCAATGCGTGCCATATTGAAAAAATTATTTCAACAATTTTGCTATTATTGAATTTAAATTCATTCCTAAATGCTTTAATTTGCCAAAAAAAAAAAAAAAAAAGATTCAAGACATTAACTGTTCAGATTAATTTTATCTATCTGCTTGTGTAGCAGTCAGTCATTTCTCTCGGGCCATTACCACAATAGAGCGCTGCAAACATTGAGCAAAGACAATTTTTTCCTGCTTAACGGTACTTCATCGAAGGAAAAGTGTAACAAAAGTTCTGTTTACCATATATCCTTCCCTCCATTACTTTCCTAGGTATCCTCTGGTTCTCTATTCTGTTGATATGCCCAGCCCATTCCAATCTTCTGAGTTTGATGTGTCACTACATATCTCGATATTGTTCCATTACTTATCTCGATATTGTTCCATTACTTCCTGGTTATGGTTGAGGTGTCAATATCTTTCTTTCGAATTCACCTAAGGCTGATTCTGTCTTATTATTCATTACCCAAGTTTCACATCCATAACAGAGTACTGTTCGAATCATTGTTTTATAGATTCGAAATTTAGTTTTCTTATGTACAAATCTTGATTTCAGGATATCCAATAATGCAAAATATGTTTGATTTCCCTTCGTAATGCGTGTTTGTATATCTGTCCATTCTTTTTTATCATTGGTTATTACCAGGGAAAGGATTTATATGTAAATACATATTTACTTATAAAGCTAATATAATTTATATTTTGCATTATCTTTATGTTTCACAATGTGTAGGGTTGAAAAATCCTACTTTTATTTTCCATATTTTTCCATATTTTAGAGTTTAGTACATATTTTCGTTAATTTCCATATATTTTCCATATTTCATATAAAACAGTCCATATTATATTAGGTTTAACAATAAAACAAAACAAAATTCCATTAACTTTTAAAAATACATTTCAACAATAGAGATTTAAACACATGTTCAGTAATCCCTTTAACATCAGAGTTATTTGAAAATTAGCAGTCCTATCAACAATGGGAAAGTAAGTTACAAAACTGTATTAATTTAATTTAAAATTTTTAACAGACTTCAGTTGTGCAGCTCAACAGTTAAATGCCAGTCAGAGTACACATAGGTTCAGTTTTGTAAATCATACTATAAAGACGGTAAATATGCCAAAAGTACGTCATTCAGTCAATTTAAAATCAAAACTAACAAGTTACATTTCAGAATTTAAAGAAGATGGTTTATCAACTGACAATAAAATATTATTTTGTAATTTGTGTCAGTGTGCAGTATCATCTACACAAAAGTTCCTGGTGCAACAACACATTACAACTAGTAAACATCAGGCCAACAAACAACTAAATTCCAAGCAGAGACAATTGTTTTTAACACAACCAACAACATCGAATGTAAGATCTGAGTTTAACATCGACCTGTGCCGTTCTCTCATCTCTGCTGATATTCCTCTCTACAAACTAAAGAATAAGGTCTTCAGGGAATTCCTTGAAAAATATACTCAACATACAATCCCGGATGAGTCAACACTTAGGAAGACGTATGCTCCATCCATCTACGATGAGACAATACAGAAGATAAGAGATGAAATTAAAGATAGTTCAATTTGGGTTTCCATTGATGAGACTCCCGACAAAGAAGGTAGACTTGTTGGTAATGTAGTTATCGGTTTGTTAAGTGAACAATATTCTGAACGAATTCTTTTACATTGTGATGTTCTAGAAAAGTGCAATAACAAAACTATAGTTAAACTGTTCAACGAAGCTATGGGTATCCTGTGGCCAAAGGGTATTATGTACGATAATGTGTTATTCTTTATTAGCGATGCTGCCCCTTATATGGTCAAAGCTGGACAAGCATTATCTGTTGTATATCCTAAATTGACTCATTTTACTTGTGTGGCGCATGCATTTCATCGTGTGGCAGAAGTGGTCAGAGACAATTTCCCTAAAGTAGATTTGTTGATTTCATCAGTGAAAAAAGTATTTCTCAAAGCTCCCAGTAAGAAAGAAATGTACCCTGAAATTCCATTGCCACCAAAGCCAATTTTAACTAGATGGGGTACATGGCTAGAAGCAGTTGAATATTATGCCGAACATATAGACTCTATTAACAATGTTCTCCTTGCATTGGACTCTGAAGATGCAGTCTCAATTGATACTGCGAAAACAGTTACCTGTGACATAAGTGTGAAGAATGACTTAGCTCACATTCAGCATACATTTTCATGCATCATAAAAACGCTCAAAAGTCTCCAAAATAGGCACCTTTCACTATCTGAAAGTTTTGAAATTATAAATAGTACTGTGGAACAACTGAATCGTGGTAGAGGTAAAGTTGCAGATGCAGTAAGAGCTAAGGTGGACACTGTACTTTCAAAAAACCCTGGATATGAAGAACTACAAAAGGTTGTTGCTGTGATGAGTGGTGAATCAACAGTGAAGATTAACTTGGACTTATCCCCAGCAGACATTGTGAAATTGAATTATGTACCAGTTACTTCTTGTGACGTCGAACGCTCTTTTAGTCAGTATAAATCTATCCTCAGAGACAATAGAAGAAGATTCACTTTTCAGCACTTGAAAGAAATGTTTGTAACCTATTGTTATGGTAACAGACAATAAAAATTGTGTTTTGTTGAAACTACATTGGAAGATAAGGTACGTCCATTATATTTTTTGTTTAGTTTGATTAAAATGTACCAATATTTAACGTACATAGTCATTTTTTTATAATTTTAAGTCCATATTTAATTCCATATTTTGGTAAAAATCCATATTTAATTCCATATTTTGGTAAAAATAACTACATATATATTTACATATTTCATATATTTTTAGTCCATATAAATCCGTTCCCTGGTTATTACTGACCCAAGATATTTAAAATCCTTCGTGGGTTCGAATCTTTCTGAACCTATCTGTTGATTGGATATTAAGGTCTTTCTGGACTGTATCATCCACTTTGTCTTGCTGTTATTAATGCTCAATCCAATTTTCCTGCTGCTTTTTCAAGGTCTTTAAGTATCTCTTCTACTTTGGCTTTTGGTCTACCCGTGATGTCCAAATCATCTGCGTATCCAACAACTTGTACGCTCTTATACATCAGTGTATTATTAATATCTATATCTGTTTGCTTTAGCATGTAGCCTACTCCTGTTGAATAGCACCAAGCCAGGCTTAACGTCCTCGTCCGACTGACAAATCGCTATCAACAGTGACATATGCTTTCTCTTCATATGCATTGTGCAGACGTTTTATTTTTTGGTTTGTAATCTGTCATTATTTTAGGTAGGCCTATTCTATTTTTGTTCATTCTCAAAACATGTTGCATTGAATTATTGTATTTTTCGTTTTTATTAATGATTCAACTGTCAGTTGCATTGAAATTTCCTCACCTCTCTTGTGGTAAGCTACTAGCATAACTCAGGCAGTAGCAAGTTTGCCTGCTGATCCAGAGCTGCTCTTGGGTGTGGGTTTGATTCCCGCTAGGACTGATTATCTGATTGGGTTCTTTCTGAGGTTTTCCCCAACTGTAAGGTTAATGTCTGGTAATCTCGTGACAAATCCTTTTACTCAACTGCAGAATACCATCTTGCTATCAGCAATTTTACCGATGATAAATAATCCAGTGGAAACGCTGGAAATCTGGGTTCGAATCCCGGTGCCGGAGAGAATTTTTCTCCATTCTATCGATTCTTCACCATATGGAAATGCAGAATTACTGCACTGAAACTCCATATCTACTTTGGTACATCATAGTAATATGTTAAGAGTAAGTAATCACTTAGTGATTCAAGACCACCATGTTCCTTCGGACCCCGGCCACTTAGTCACTCGTATTAAGTGTACCTCTGTACTTGTGGTTGGACATTGCATCTGCTGTCACACATACTGTGACACGGTACGCGAGGGTAGGCCAGCAAAGAAGAACACAGTAGGTAGAACTTAAAAATGAGAGGGATTCGATCCAGCATTGAAACTTGAATCCAGTGTGACTTAGTGGATAAAGCACCAGCATGTAGAACTGGAAATTCGGGTTGAGTCCTGGTGCCAGAGAGAATTTTTCTTTGTTCTACCAATTCTTTACCAATTGAAACGCACTGAAACTCCATATGTACTTCAGTACATCACAGTAATTTAGAATATCAATTAAGAACTTCATGAAGAACAGCAGTTTTACTGATGGACTCAAAATCTGCTATTGCAGCTATAACATCAAACAAAATAAAATTTCGGAATATGTATGATAAGACTTTCTTATGTTAAATTCTAACATACCTTGTTTACATGTTTCGACCTTTTATGGGTTGTCCTCAGAACTGGTCGTTGTTGGTCTTGGCGCCTCACACCCCAACGAAATTCTCAACACACAACTCAATTTCAGAACACACACACTCTTTGACTCTACAATATACCACACGAACACACCCTCACAGGAAACAAAACAAGAGGTGCCAAGACCAACAATGACCAGTTCTGAGGATGACCTATAAAAGGTCGAAACATGTAAACAAGGTACGTTAGAATTTAACACAAGAAAGTCTTATCATACATATTCCGAAGTGATACAGTGTTAAAAGTTGTGTAATCAAGATGTACAAAATAAAATATTAGAAATATATAAACTTATCAGACAGCTTATAAAACAGGGAAGAAAATAGCATTACAGTAGATACCATCTCATGTGAACCTCCTAGGAAATGAAGTAACAGATGAACTGGCGAAGAAAGGAACAACCCTACAACAAAAATGTATCAAACTATCTTTACATAGTTTCAAAACTCGCAAAGGAAATTTGAAAACAATATAGAACAAAAACAGTAATCCCTATAAAAAAATAAACCATTGGAAGAGACAAGGAGCACCTGGAACAAATATAAGCAGCAAGAAAAAAACAATGTTTAAACTCAACACACAAGATCATTGTTCGGCAGGCCATCTGCACAAAATTGATATAAGGACTCACGATCTGTAAAGATCCAACCTCCACCATGGAAACAGATCATCTACTCCAGTGGAGTGCAGTAGAACAATACACAAGGATAGAATTCTTTTTACGATCAATCTACTGGGCTGCAAGAAAGAATCACATCTAATGAACACCATTGAAATTTAAAAAATAATAATTTTTCATTACAGTATACACAAACTTTGTAAGTTGTTTTATGTATCCTGAACTAACAAAGGCAACAAAATAAGTAAGAATAGAGACTTCAAAAACTTTGGAAATCCATTTTTGAATCTTGCGTACACCACTTTTAACACTTGAATATAATTAATTGATGAACTAGTGGACTTACTCGTGTTAAATATGTAATATTCGTCCGGCTTACAGCTGTTTCAGTGCATCACGCACCATCATCAGAGCCTACTAGATCGCGGCGTCATCTCGAACTTCTCTGCCAAACACACTAAAACACACCCTGATCAAATCCTCAACACACAGATCAATTTCAGTACACACACACTATTCGACTCCACAATCCAACACATTCCAACAATAAAACACACCCTCCTAACAGGCAGAGAAGTTCGAGATGACGCCGCAATCTAGTAGGCTCTGATGATGGTGCGTGATGCACTGAAACAGCTGTAAGCCGGACGAATATTACATATTTAACACGAGTAAGTCCACTAGTTCATCAATTAACTTTGGAAAGCTTTTTTCTGAAAACAGTCAGAGGTCATAATATATAAGTTCAACATTATTATGGTAATTGAAAATCATAGGAATTCCACTCCTTACCATTTTGAAAACCACTCAAATAACCTATAAAATGAGAGTCTAATATTCTAAATTTCCTTTGGTATGATTATTAGTCACAAAATTAATGGAGGTAATGGAAAAAAAAAAAAGTCTTCTTCAATGTTATAAGAGGTGTTATAAGTGCTTTGTATGCTGTGAAGGTAGTGTTAAGTCATGGTGAATTTTCGAAGCAATTCGAAATGGCATGCCCAAGCTTGAGAGTTAATAAATTCCTTAATATAGGGCTTAAAATTAATCTCGAAACTTGAGTGGTTTGCCTTTTTATACCCTGTATAGTATTTTATTTCTTTCACAACTAGGCTTATGTAAACTTCTCTTAACATTATCATAATCAAAAACATTGCAACAAAAATCAACGATTCTCATGTTGGGTGTGATTATTCATTTCCATCTGTGTCTATTTTATTACTGAAGAAACATATCTCTGTAATTTTCCTTTAGTACAATACAGGAAGTAATTTTTATGTTACATATTTTTTTACACTGAAGTAGTCGATTAAAAGACAAATGTAAATTATTTATTAAACATAAATAATACAAATTAACAGTAATACGAAAATTGCTAAATTGCAAAATAAATTGTTTTTGTTCTAAAATGTAAGGACTATTTAGAATATTAAAATTTTCAGAGTAATCCCAACACTTCGATACACTTTATGCCCTTTACTAGCCCAGTTTATCAAGAATACCACAGTCTAGTATATACAGTCACGAAGTTCAATACATAGGGAATATGCATCCATAGATAGTTGCTAACCACAAGGATCACTACTATCGCCTTATCACAGACAATGCGAAATAGTACTGGCACAGTCTATTGTTCCTAGTACCACAGTCTATTATATACAGTCACGAAGCTCAATACGTAGTAAATATGCATCCATAGATAGTTGCTAACCACTAGGATCGCTAATATAGCCTCATTACAAACAATGCGAAATAGTACCAGCACAGTCTATTATTCCTAGCACCCTCACAACTCAAGCTTCGTGACTGTGTATACTAGACTGTGCTAGTTACCCTCAACAACTCAAGCTTCGTGACTGTATATACTAGACTGTGAAGAATACAAAGTAGGCCATGATTATTTCTATCTTTTGTTGTTAGCAACAGATGGCTAAATTGTTATTTTACAGATATTGCTCAGTGTGTGTCTAATTCAGTTTAGGAAACAAATACTTCAAGAAAAATTACAAAGTACAGTGTATATACAACAATAATGATAAGTGATAATATTTATAGGTTATTTGAGTATTTTTTAAGAAGGTAAGAAGTAGAGTTCTTGTGATTTTTAATTACGAGAAATTTAATAATTATTCTAGATAGAACTAGTCTCGATCCTAATACTGAAATGGAAGATGAAATTTTGACTGATTTACTCAGTGTTATCTAACTGTAACTGAAATAGTATCTTATCTTTTATTTGGAAATAACTTATTTTATTGTGCAATAATAACTCCCGTACAAACTACCTTAATTAGAACATTTCTAAATGTGAATTCATTGTTTCGTTACTTTTCTTGAGTACCTAAGTAGTTACTAAAATTATAAAATTTTCCTAAACATTTTGAGAATAGCATGTGGAAAGGTTGAAAATGTTCCTAATGTTCTGAGAATAGTCTGTGAAAAGACCCTGCATCCAAAAGTGCATAGTCTGAAAGATATGTTTCTTGCTGAAATGAAGCATTTTGTGTTTTAACTAGGGTGGCAAATGTACAGGTACCTGCTGATTCTGTTTTGTCACAAATTATAACAAAATCATGTTTGCCAACTAAAGATTTTCCATTTTTAACTATTACTTCCCTGTAGTGAGGAACATATTCTTGTCTCAATTGATTAGCTTTTAGGTCGTCTCCCCTCCTAAACAAATTAAGAAAAAGTATTTTTATTAGGCCTAATTAATTAACATAAAATAGCGTAACTGTTATAGAAATTATGTCTGATTCATAAACTAATACAAATTATCTTTCAAAACTTCAAATTAACTTCATTTTGCGGATAAATGTGCTGAATATTTTAGCAAGAAGTGCTGGTACTTAAAAATGGAATAATTCATTCATTCATTCATAGTGTTCTGCCCAAGGACAGGTCTTTCATTGCAAACCCAGCATTTTCCAGTCTTTCCTATTTTCTGCCTTCCTCTTTGTCTCCGCATATCATCCATATATCTTAATATCGTCTATCACTTGATATTTTCTTCTACCACGAACTCTTCTCCGTTCGCCATTTCTTCCAGTGCATCCTTCAGTAGGCAGTTTCTTCTCAACCAGTGACCCAGCCAGTTCCTTTCTCTCTTTCTGATCAGTTTCAGTATCATCCTTTCTTCATCCACTCTTTCCAACACAGATTTGTTTCTTACTCTGTCCATTTCACATGTTCCATCCTTCTCCATATCCACATTTCAAATGCTTCTATTCTCTTCTCTTCACTTCATCATAATGTCCGTGTTTTTGCCCCATGCAATGCTACACTCCACACAAAGCACTTCACCAGTTGCTTTCTTAATTCTTTCTCAGAGGTCCGCAGAAAATGCTCCTTTTTCTGTTAAAAATCTTCCTTTGCCATTGTTATCCTCCTTTTGACTTCCTGGCAGCAGCTCATACTGCTTACAGTATATTTGGAGCTGTTTATTTGCTCTACTGCCTCATTTAGAATTCGCAAGTTTACCTTGTTTATTTTTCTTCCTATGACCATGGTCGTCGTCTTCTTAGCATTTATCTTCATTTCATACTGCTGACTGCTGTGATTTAGTTCCAGTAGAATATCCCTTAGTTCGTCTCCCTCTCTCTCTCTCTCTCTCTCTCTCTCTCCCCCCCCCTCTATTTTCCTCCCTCCCCCTCACCCCTCCCTCCTGACTGTTGTTTATGTTATCCAGGCATCAGCTGTTTTTGTGTATGTGCCAAGAAAATGAACGAGGGAAAGAGAATGGAAATCACCATGTGAAAGCACGGCTTGGTAAATCCATATCCCCTGAAATTAGCTGTACCTGTCTGTAGTATTTCATTGACAGCCAGCAGAAAAAGCATTCAGTGACTCAGATAAGAATAAGTGTAGTTTATTATAGTTTGACAACTTCAAGTGAAACCCCGTAAAACACGCCAACTTCTGGAATCTCTCTCTTTCTTTCTTCTCCCTCCCTCGCTCCTCGTCATTCAGTCACCAATCACCACGTAAATATCTGAGAGGGTGTGTGTGGGCATCGCGACCAATAGAAGAACCACTCTCCATATTACCACAATAACGGATTCTTCATTTTTGCCTCAACTGTCGGCTAGGAAGGTTCCATTATGTTAGCAGGTTTCACAAACTGTGAGTGGACCTGCAAGTACATAGTGCATAGTGCTCTCTCCCTTCCCCCCATGCTTTCTCACTTGCTCCTCCCCAAGACAGCCAGCACTCACGTAGTAACTCGGTCAGAGTTTCAGTTCGATTTGTCAATCTATACACTATATTATTTTTGCAGTGTCTGCATTAGGGTCGGTAGAACGTCAACATAGATGACGTCATATGAAATATAGCCCACTTTGCAAGACAAGGAGTGGTGGAAAGTAGTAGGCTGGGGAGAGGAGAGAACTGAATCTTGCCCCCCCTTATAGTCTGAAAATAGTAACCGAACTATATGATGTCTTAACATCCTTGTGATGAATTTGAAATTAGCAGCCTATTCCGATGTTTTAATTAGTGAAGTAAATTTCCCGAGTTTACTGATCGTTACAGGTTCTGATGGTTCTCATCATTTTGTCATTGTGTTTCCAATAGTCATCAGCATCTTAATTATCTTTATACTTTCTGCCGAACTCTTTAATCATTGTGGTGATGGAAAGGTTCTTGTATTGTATTGTATTGTATTTATTAACATTCCATCGTATTCATACATGCTTACAGCTAGAATATGGAACAAGTCAAAAAACTTAATACTATTATAAAATCTTAATTTATAGTCACAGTCTAGATGAAATATATACAGACGAGATTTACAATATAGTCTACTAGTACAACACAAAGTTTTAGTATCAATTTCATAAAGTGTTATTGAATGTCATGAATTCACCTACAGAATAGAAGGCGTGAGAAATTAGGTACTTCTTTAATTTGGCCCTAAATAATTTTATGTTTTGAGTTTCATTTTTTATATCGATAGGGAGGCTATTAAAAATTTTTATTGCCATATAACGCACTCCTTTTTGATAGCAGAATAGACTTGCCGATGGAGTATGAAAGTCATTTTTTTATGTGTATTTATGCTATGAACTGTTGAATTAGTTACAAAGTTTTCACGATTACATACGAGGAAGATTATTAATGAAAAGATATACTGACAAGCCATGGGCATTATTTGTATATTTTTTAAAATAGTCCTACACGATTCCCTAGATTTGGCACCTGCTATTATTCTAATTACTCTTTTTTTGTAGTAGGAATATACTGTTACAATCTGTGGAATTTCCCCAGAATATTATTCCGAAACTCATTACCGAGTGGAAGTATGCAAAGTATATTGTTTTTAAGGTATTGATATTTACTATCTTTTGCATAGGTCCAATAGAAAAACATGCTGCATTTAGTTTGGGGGTAATTTCTTTAATATTGATTTTTCCAATTTAACACATCGATTTTTAAGCCAAGAAATTTGGTTGTGTTGTTTCTAATAGGGATCTATTATTAATTATTGCGCTAGAAATTTGCGACGTTGAATTTTGACAGGATTTAAATTGAATCATGTTATTTTTGTTACAATTTAATACTAATTTATTGACTGAGAACCAGTCACATATTGTGTATTGCTGACTTCGTTTATTTTCCTTTAACGCCTGACTGAAGAAATCCTGTTCACAAAGGCCAATATTAAAACACACAAAAATTTTTGTCCTTTTGAGAGCTCTCTGTGGACACTTTCCCAGAGGCAGCACCTTTGACTTTTACTACATACTTCTAGATTGTTCGTGATCATATTGTGATCTGATAGACTGGAAATTTTAAAAGGATGGAATGACATGACTAACTTCAGTTGACAACATTGTTCTGAAGAGTTCAATAAGAGTTTATAATCAGTAATTTTGAAGTGAGTAAGATTCTGTATTAAAAATAAAAGTTGAAGACATGTCGTATGCAGGAAGATCTTTGCATAGCAAGCATGACGAACTTGGTTTTAATTAATTAATTCATTCATTCATTGATAGTTTTCTTCCCAAGGACAGGTATTTCACTGCAAACCCAGCATTCTCCAGTGTTTCCTATTTTCTGCCTTTTAGTCTCCGCATACTATCCATATTATCTTAATGTCGTCTATCATCTGATATATTTTTCTGCCCCGAACTCTTCTCCTGTTCACTACTTCTTCCAGTGCAGCCTTCAGTAGGCAATTTCTTCTCAGCCAGTGACCCAGCCAATTCCTTTTTCTTTTCCTGATCGGTTTCAACATTATTCTTTCTTCACCCACTCTTTCTAGCAAACTTGTGTTTTATTTTCACAAAATTTGTAAATAAAAATTGCGCAAAATGTACAGTAGTGGCAAAAAAAAAAACGGACAGACCCTTGTAGCTGATTTCAGAGTCTTGTTCACTCCACAGCATGATAGACTGGTAACTAAGACTTTAGTGGTTCGAATCCCGCCTGAGAAGGAAACTTTTTTTTTCGTTCCTTATTCAAATTTATTCCCAATACTTTTCAATTGCAGCGATATTTTACTACTTAATTAATTTATTATTCCCAGAACATGAATTTTACCAGCAATCGAAAAGTATTGGGAATAAATTTGAATAAGGGACAAAATAAAGTTTCCTTCCCAGGCAGGAGTCGAACCACGAAAGTCTTAGTTACCAGTCTATCGTGCTCTGGAGTGAACGGGGCTCTGAAATCAGCTGCAAGGGTCGGTCTGGTTTTTTTTTTTTTTGTAGCTCAATAATTAAAAACACAGCATTTCCAAGCACATAGTAGAGTGTTGTTCTTAGTCAACTATCCAAAGACAGGTCAGAACCACATAAGTGCCACCAATAAGACATCACTCATGGGGTAACTAAGCCAGTAGCTATTGGGGTATGGTGGCCAGTTCCTTTCTCCCTCCATTGCATACATCATACATCGTTGACTAGTTACATATTACACTAATCAGACTTAAGATGCATACAGATAATAAATTGTTCTTTCTCAACACATAATGTCAAGTGAGATATAATGCCTGATAATAAATATACGAGGCGCATCCAGAAAGTAAGTTTCCCGATTTTTCCCCTTGAAACTAAACATAATTAGTCCTGTCAATTGCGCATGCGTAACAGATCTATGACGTATCAATCATATGCCAGCCGGACAGGTCCTGCCTGGTGCCAGTAGCGTGGCAGCAGTGGTCCGAAATGGAAGATCTTATTCCTTCTCCCGCCGCCTGCGAGGTTCGGTTGGTGATAAAGTTCTTTAATGCACAAAGCATAGCGCCAATTGAAATTCATTGACAGCTCTGTCAGGTCTATGGGCCGAACATCATGAGCAGGGAAAGGATTTATATGTAAATACATATTTACTTATAAAGCTAATATAATTTATATTTTGCATTATCTTTATGTTTCACAATGTGTAGGGTTGAAAAATCCTACTTTTATTTCCCATATTTTTCCATATTTTAGAGTTTAGTACATATTTTCGTTAATTTCCATATATTTTCCATATTTCATATAAAACAGTCCATATTATATTAGGTTTAACAATAAAACAAAACAAAATTCCATTAACTTTTAAAAATACATTTCAACAATAGAGATTTAAACACATGTTCAGTAATCCCTTTAACATCAGAGTTATTTGAAAATTAGCAGTCCTATCAACAATGGGAAAGTAAGTTACAAAACTGTATTAATTTAATTTAAAATTTTTAACAGACTTCAGTTGTGCAGCTCAACAGTTAAATGCCAGTCAGAGTACACATAGGTTCAGTTTTGTAAATCATACTATAAAGACGGTAAATATGCCAAAAGTACGTCATTCAGTCAATTTAAAATCAAAACTAACAAGTTACATTTCAGAATTTAAAGAAGATGGTTTATCAACTGACAATAAAATATTATTTTGTAATTTGTGTCAGTGTGCAGTATCATCTACACAAAAGTTCCTGGTGCAACAACACATTACAACTAGTAAACATCAGGCCAACAAACAACTAAATTCCAAGCAGAGACAATTGTTTTTAACACAACCAACAACATCGAATGTAAGATCTGAGTTTAACATCGACCTGTGCCGTTCTCTCATCTCTGCTGATATTCCTCTCTACAAACTAAAGAATAAGGTCTTCAGGGAATTCCTTGAAAAATATACTCAACATACAATCCCGGATGAGTCAACACTTAGGAAGACGTATGCTCCATCCATCTACGATGAGACAATACAGAAGATAAGAGATGAAATTAAAGATAGTTCAATTTGGGTTTCCATTGATGAGACTCCCGACAAAGAAGGTAGACTTGTTGGTAATGTAGTTATCGGTTTGTTAAGTGAACAATATTCTGAACGAATTCTTTTACATTGTGATGTTCTAGAAAAGTGCAATAACAAAACTATAGTTAAACTGTTCAACGAAGCTATGGGTATCCTGTGGCCAAAGGGTATTATGTACGATAATGTGTTATTCTTTATTAGCGATGCTGCCCCTTATATGGTCAAAGCTGGACAAGCATTATCTGTTGTATATCCTAAATTGACTCATTTTACTTGTGTGGCGCATGCATTTCATCGTGTGGCAGAAGTGGTCAGAGACAATTTCCCTAAAGTAGATTTGTTGATTTCATCAGTGAAAAAAGTATTTCTCAAAGCTCCCAGTAAGAAAGAAATGTACCCTGAAATTCCATTGCCACCAAAGCCAATTTTAACTAGATGGGGTACATGGCTAGAAGCAGTTGAATATTATGCCGAACATATAGACTCTATTAACAATGTTCTCCTTGCATTGGACTCTGAAGATGCAGTCTCAATTGATACTGCGAAAACAGTTACCTGTGACATAAGTGTGAAGAATGACTTAGCTCACATTCAGCATACATTTTCATGCATCATAAAAACGCTCAAAAGTCTCCAAAATAGGCACCTTTCACTATCTGAAAGTTTTGAAATTATAAATAGTACTGTGGAACAACTGAATCGTGGTAGAGGTAAAGTTGCAGATGCAGTAAGAGCTAAGGTGGACACTGTACTTTCAAAAAACCCTGGATATGAAGAACTACAAAAGGTTGTTGCTGTGATGAGTGGTGAATCAACAGTGAAGATTAACTTGGACTTATCCCCAGCAGACATTGTGAAATTGAATTATGTACCAGTTACTTCTTGTGACGTCGAACGCTCTTTTAGTCAGTATAAATCTATCCTCAGAGACAATAGAAGAAGATTCACTTTTCAGCACTTGAAAGAAATGTTTGTAACCTATTGTTATGGTAACAGACAATAAAAATTGTGTTTTGTTGAAACTACATTGGAAGATAAGGTACGTCCATTATATTTTTTGTTTAGTTTGATTAAAATGTACCAATATTTAACGTACATAGTCATTTTTTTATAATTTTAAGTCCATATTTAATTCCATATTTTGGTAAAAATCCATATTTAATTCCATATTTTGGTAAAAATAACTACATATATATTTACATATTTCATATATTTTTAGTCCATATAAATCCGTTCCCTGATCATGAGTAAGCAGATGGTGCATCGCTGTTGTAGGCAGTTTTCCGAAGGTCGTCAAAGTGTCCATGATGAAGAGCGCAGTGGGCGATCGTCCCTCATCAATTCACGATTACGGAGCTGAGCAGCCATTTTCCGCAGATATCGCGATCCTTGTTGCATGAGATTGTCACTAAGCACTTGCTGTTCAAAAAAGTGTGTGTCAGGTGGGTGCCGAAAAACCTGACACCCGAACACAAAATGCAACGTTTAGGAGCAGCACCGACATTTCTGCAACGGTATCACGATGACGGTGACGAGTTCCTCGACAGGATCGTCACGGGCGATGAGACTTGGATTTCGCACTTCACCCCGGAAACCAAGCAGCAGTCAATGCATTGGCGGCATAGTGGATCTCCGGTCAGGACGAAATTCAAATGGAAAGTGATGTGCACGGTGTTCTGGGACAGGAAGGGCATTCTGCTCATTGACTTCCTTCCAAGAGGTGAAACAGTGAACATTGACCGTTACTGTGAAACACTGCGAAAATTGCGACGTGCCATTCAAAACAAGAGGCATGGAATGCTTACTGCAGGTGTTGTGCTCCTCCATGACAATGCTCCCAGTTGTTTGATCATCCACCCTACAGTCCTGATCTTGCTCCCAGCGATTTTCACGTTTTCTTGCACCTCAAGAAATTCCTGTCCTCCGGTGAGTGTTTTGGCAACGACGAAGAGCTGAAGACGTCTGTCACACGCTGGTTCCATTCATAGGCGGCAGAGTTCTACGACAGAGGGATACAAAAGTTGATCCCATGATACGACAAGTGTCTCAATTCTGATGGTGGCTATGTTGAAAAATAGCTGAAACATTGCTGTACCTGTTGCCAATAAATGTTTTCCTGAAAGTGTGTGTTCTTTTTTTTTTTTAAATAGGGAAACTTACTTTCTGAATGCGCTTCGTACTTACCAGCCAGAACCTCTAAGGTAATAGTAGAGTATGTAACTTATTTACTTCCATGAAAATAATTTATTACACCCCATAGAAAAGCATGTAAAATATTGGTTTTTCTACAAGACGTTAATTACATGTAATTTACGTAAAATATACGTATATAATGTAATTTACGCAGCCAACGCTGACTGTTATTCTTCTCTGAACAACTTAACTTTTACGTAGAGAAGTATGGTTTATTGATTGGTTGGTGTGATTGATTTCAGTTCCTTTAGTTGTAGTCAAATCAAATGACATCTTTCTTAGACATTGTTGGTGATCCATTGATTAAGTGACTGCAATTACGAGGGGGATCCAGGAAATAACGACCGTTTTGTTGTAATAATTAAAAAAAATATATTTATTTGAAAAAACAAAGTCTGTTACATAACTGAAGCTTCCTTTACTTGTCTACATAATCACCACCTACATTTAAACATTTGTCGTATCTGTTCACTAGCTTTAGAATTCCCGTGTTATACTCCTCTGCCGCCAGTTCATTAAGCCAGGTGTTCACTGTCTTCTTCAACTCTTCATCACTTCCAAAACGCGTACCACCCAGAAAGTCTTTCAGCTTAGTGAAAAGGTGAAAATCGCTAGGAGCAAGGTCTGGACTATAGGGCGGATGATCAAAGATTTTCCAACCGAATTGATCCAGCAATTCTCGAGTTGAAGCAGCAGTGTGCGGGCGGGCACAGGTTTTGTGGTAGCCAAGATGTTGTGACACAATTTCACCAAGCAAAGAACGAGAAATGTCAGGAAAGGCAATATGCAATTCGTCGAGTGATGTGCGCCTGTCTTGCAAGATTCTGTCGTTCACTTTAGTCGTCAGGTCTTCTGTGATGAGTGATGGGCGTCCTGGTCGAGTTTCATCGTGGACATTTGTTCGCCCATTGTTGAACATTTCGCACCATTTTCTCACATTTCTTTCATTCATTACAGTAACCATACACTTCTTTCAATTGCCGGTAAATTTCTGCAGGTTTCAAATGTCGGGCATTCAAAAATCGAATCACACTCCTCACCTCACAGTTGGCGGGATTATCAATCACGTCGTTCATTTTGAAGTAACACAAAATGCACAATGGCGACTTGTTGCAACCAGTACTCACAACATTATGAGAACACATGTTAAGGAAGCCAGTTGACCTTCAAACAAGGAAGGGGAGTCAGCTGCGCGGCGGGTATGCGCGAACGGTCGTTATTTCCCGGATCCCCCTCGTACATGCGAAGTTATCAAATTCAAACTCATTCGATATTTAAGGTGTGATGGAAATCCTTGTCATGGCTTTCTTTTTTACAATAAACTGAGATGTCTTCTGTCGCACATCTTTGACATGTAAAATGGCCTGATTGATAGGATTGTAGACAAAGTTTACGTGTTATTTGCCCTCAAGACCAGTGCCTTGCTTTAGGGATGGTATCTCTAGACGGTTACCTCAATTGTGACTGCAGGTGTGCCTTTAGGATGTGTTGTGAGACTCTTGTTAAATAAAGCATAAGAAAATATAAAATAAGAAGACAGGCACAATCAGTCATAGACTTCAGTGTATTTGGAAACCATTGAAAGATCTTCATAGACTGTGTTAATGTTCACTATTGCTATTTCTCATCACTGGAGCTCTCTGCCGTCTGAAATCAAGGCTGCCGAACCTTGAAATCTTTCAAATCTGGTTACAAAATTGTATTATGACGAGTTGTCTAACATACTGCTATGACAGGTGTTGTATTGCAGATTTCCACGTATTCACTACATTTTTTTTATATTCTAGTGATATTTATTTTATTTTATTTTATCTGTTTTTATTTCATCATATTTCCTGATAATGGTATGTCTATCATGTCATAACTGAGCTACTTATAATTTTCCTTGCTGTGTGTACCTAAAAATATTGTGTTCATTGTATACTTTGTACTTTACTATTTTATTGTTGTTGTTATTATTATTATTATTATTATTATTATTATTATTATCTATTTCAGTTTTTTGTGTATGTAGCGTTTTTTGTATGGCAGTTTTACTCCTGGTTGAACGACCTTAACTCTGCCAGGTTAAATAAACCATTATTATTATTATTATTATTATTATTATTATTATTATTATTATTAATCTGTCACATAAAATTCCATTTCTGAGATGGAGGTATTTTTTTCTTTTTAAATTGGTAGGATGACTAGAAGATCTCAAGTTTGATGCATGAATGACAAATGACTGTAAGTTTTATTTGGAAGTCTTCTAACCCAGAATTGGTTCCTTTACTGTTGTCAATTTACTTAGAGTTTTGAAAGAATACATATGAATTTTTTATCATATTTTAAAAATGCAATTCCTTTCATCCCCTGATCAGCCATTTCGTAATTACCGTTGGGACATTCTTACTCAGTTTTCAACTTGAAATTGCTATATAACTTTAAATAAGGCAGTGTTATCTTTCATGTTTGAATTCTTCAAATGAAGCATATTACCATACACAACGCATTTTTGCTTAAACTTTTCAAATTTTATTAATGTATTTGAAATAATATTTTTAGAATTTGTTACGGGTGGGACAAAAGTTGGAAAAGCATTTTTGTGATAAATGTTAAATTAAATATTTTCTGTTGTGTTATTATCAGAATTTTAATACCGATATTAATGAAGAAATGGAGGTTTAAAAAATGGTAAATCATATTTCCAAGATCCTTAAAATATATATTCACCTAGCAAAATAACTAATGGTAAATAAAGTTGCTGGCATTGTTACAGGTGTGGGGAAAAAATGTAACATTTTATTTTCAATTTATTTTCCTCTTCTTTTCAACAAAACTTACTTACATCGTTTAAATAGTATATGACCCCTGTTATTAACAACTTTAGGTGCTGACAATATGGAGGCAGCTTATCTCTGTGCAACACATAGTACACAAAAATGTTGAAATCGTATGATAATTTTAGAAAAAAATTTGTTATATGTCACAAACTATTTAAATTTATACTTACTTACAAATGGCTTTTAAGGAACCTGGAGGTTCATTGCCGCCCTCACATAAGCCCGCCATCGGTCCCTATCTTGTGCGAGATTAAACCAGTCTCTGTCATCATATCCCATCTCCCTCAAATCCATTTTAATATTATCCTCCCATCTACGTCTCGGCCTCCCCAAATTATACATCAAACAAAATTTTGAAGTGCTGAAACCTCAAAATTATTATTATTAAAGTTATGAGTGTCAGTTTGATTATTCATACTTAGGGTTTTCCTTAACTGTCAAGTAAAAATTCCCTTATTTTATGGAATGGCTGTGATACGGAAAATTCTGAATCTGGTGACAAGCATTATAATTATATGGTGTGTGGATAAGCTTCAGGGCTTCTACCGCGTTGTCTTGGTGTTGGTGGCTGATGTTTCGACCACTGTGTTGTGGTCATCTTCTGAGCAGTTGTTGGATAAGGAAATAGTCTGCGAGCTGGTATATATATATATATATATATATATATAGATATATATAGTGGTCTTTATGGAAGGAATACTTGCGGTAATAGGTCGTAGGTTCTCCTTCTGGCATCTGATTGGTTCTACGCTGTCCAATCCTGTTCAGGTCTGTATGTTGTCACTGCTCTGAAAATGACCACAACACAGCGGTCGAAATGTCAGCCACCAACACCAAGACAACGCGGTAGAAGCCCTGAAGCTTATCCAAACACCATGTACACCAGCCGCGGAAGCCTACGCAAACATTATAATTATATGTTGACTGAGTGCAGTGTATAGAGGAATTGTCTGTTGTAATCATAAAGATTTGATGAAAATGGAAGTTTTTATCATGCCTAGTATTGATGAGAAGAATTTTTGGCATGCTGTCTGTCTATTTATAGCCATTTTCTTACATTATTGGATAGTTATAAGACCTTGCTCATGTTTAGAATGATGTATGAAGAATAATCATCTGATTTGTTAATTGTTGTAACCAGTAGGGTTGCTGTACTGTTATATGATGTGTTGTGGCAGGTTGCGTAACCTGTCTCAGGACGGGTGCACACAGCCCAGTGTACCGTCAACACCACGGTACCAGCTGGCTGAGCATCGGTATGGGCGTGAGGAGATGCTGGCACTTTTCGATCACATGGTGAAGGCACCAGATCCTCTCGTCAGTATCCCCTCACTCTACGTGGAGAAGATCCAGGAGCCATTGGCATTGCAACAGATGACAGAAGAAGAAACGGTAGTTATCATTATCAGTAGTAGAAATTCGGATCTGTTCTGCCGTGTTGAATACTATGAAATTGTTAGGTCATACTTAAATTTCTAGCTAGTTTGACATAATCTTCTTGTCTGTGCAGCGCATGTGGAACCGTGGTATCAACAGTGATGCAGTGCTAAGATCATCAGGTAAGGTTCCATCAGGAATCTCAGGTGGGCCTCGTGGAGGGCGTGGTGGGAGTGTTGATCGGGGAAGAGGACGTGGCCGGGGTGGCTATCACTACACCAGAGGCCTCAGCTACGAGGAGCCAGGTGATGGAGTGGATTCCAGGGGAGGGCTTCGTGTAGGGCTGGATCGAGACAGGATTGATGGCCCTATATCTTCAGCAACCAGTTTCCCTCGTAATATACGGCCATTTGATAGACCACAGGTGGGTTTAGTTTGGACTTTGTGGAAGCATAACCATGGAACTTCGTTTTATTTAATAATACTGATTTTTTTATTGTTTGTATACTTTCGGTCTTACTAATAAACCGTGTATAGTTTTTATATGAGACTTATGCAGTGTTGAGACAGAAAACGTTACTAATAAACCATGCCTAAGCGATGGATGTATAAACAATCTGTAACTATAGAATGGGAATTGCTTTGCAGTAGTTATATATACGAAATCCCTTGTTTAAGCGTTGTATATAGAGAAAAAATGGCCGCCGCTCTAACAGCTTTTCGTATCGACTGTCATTTTATGATGATGGTTGCCTTGTAACCACAGAAGAACATACCAAAGAGCACAAAATAATATTGCTGTAGCTTGTATTCTTTGACCAAAATATAGTGTGGTCATCGATTAGAGCCAGTTGTACTATCGATTCTTAACACGGACACTAGAGCGCTCTACCGGATGCAATAGAGAATCCCAGATATTCTATTACCTTTCATAATGAAGTAATGACGAAACTATGACGTAACTGTGTAACAGTTATACCACACGACGTATGTAATGATTATTAGTAATGAATTTAAACACGACTTATAAACGAGCTACTCATTGTACAAGTATAAGAGAGTTAAACGTCTTTATATAGAGTTTTTATTAGTAAGACCATTTGTAGATACAGTAGAATTCCTCGTATTTGGCAACTGTGGGACAAAGCCAGTGCCAGATAACTGATTTTGCCGGATAACTGGAAAATACGTTTATAGGTTATGTAAAAACACACTGTACTGCACAAACATTTTTTCCATGTTGAAATTTAGTAATTTTAATATAGATAATTGAAAATAAAGTTTTGAAATACGTACAATGTTTATTTTTAGTACTGAATACGGTAATTTATCAGTTCATAAATATTGTAAAACAGTGATACATAATAGCGTAAAAAATACTAAAATCTTTTGTATGCAGTGTCGCAACTGAAGTAGCGCTTGATGATTTGAGTGCAAGATCATTTTGCTTGCGTTTTGCGGAATCCATTGTGCAACAGCAGCGCTTAGCAGTAATAGCCATGATACTATCCATCATTCAAATAAATTTTTACGCACTGTAGGAACAGAGAATTTCACACCTTCGTATTTAGTCTTTAATTTAATTAGTCGCAAAGTCTTTAATTTGTTATTATTCTCCTGACTCTACGAGAGGGTTCATAGATGTCACTAGTGCCAAGACGCATAGACCATTAATTTATCAGAGACTATCCAGAGTGCACCACATACACGAGTATTATGCAACAATATCATAAATATCTAATTATTGTGCTTTAAAACTGTTTGGTACATGCATAAAGCATGCCAAAATCATAAAATACGCAACAATATCGTAAATATGCAATTATATGCATTATAAAACTTAACATACATAAAAAAGTGAATTTAAAATGCACTTCGACCGTTTACTCCATATCATATGTGAAAGTAGATTGAATATGCATTTGCATATAAAGCTGATGTGTACTGATGTTGGAGCCAGTATGTAGCTCCGAAATGTTGGACATCTTTACATCTAAGATATGGCACTGATATGTAAATACCTCGCAATTATGTGGCATTATGCAAAGTTTATTATATCTAATTAAAGTCTGATGTTATCCGTGTAGAATTACAAAACTATAAAATTACTTTGTGTACAAGACAAAAAACCAAAGTTTGTTTTCGTGTTTGAATGCACAATAAGTTGTGTGTGTGTATCTTTTGAATGATAGTCCAGAAAATGATCAAAAAGAGGGATAGCAGAATAAAGAGTAGTACATGTAAAAGTTATAATGAAATTGTATTATCTTCATGACACCAGTTTCTTTAAAGCATAGCGTTACAACAGGAGTTGTCATGTGTGTACCCTAGTTATAATCATGAGTGATCTGTGTAGGGAACGCTAACTGATCGAGGCTGGAGTGAAAGAAATGGTGTGGACACTGGAGATTGGAATGGTTCTACTTCACCACGTAAAGATTTTGGTGGAGGGCGTGGTTTCATGAGTGACAATTGGCGACGTCATCGTGCAGGGGAGGATGAAGAGGGTTGGAGAACTGCTACAAATAGTCGATCTGATAAGTGGAGTAAGTTGCTGATAGGCTTAGCACATCTGTTGATTGTATTGCAAGAGCTGTTGAATGTAAACATCCACATATACAGTCTTGCTACAAATTACTAATAACACTTTCAGTTCAGAGTGATTCCTTCCCTTTTCCATTTATTCCTTTTCGTGTTTCTTATTCATGGCCTGGTTATCAACATAAGTTTTCGTTCTGGCTATATCTATTTGAAAACTTGAATGTAATTGGAAAATACAAGCATGTCTTAGAGTAGTCCAGTGGTAGGGCTGCTACCTAAAGCCTTCTGGACAGGCGTCATATGGCATTTCCTCCATATGTGTTGGAATATCTGCACACAATGGGTAGTAAGAATAAAGCTTAAGTACTTTCTCAAGGTTTATACTTTTGAGTATGAGCATTTCCTGTGATTATATACTCGTAACCACTAGAACATACATTCGTAAGAATAAAGACATTCTACCTAACGTGAATGTATACTCATCTCTACAGCCTTCTTGATCGTTTAAAAGTTAGTATGTACTCATGTTACCTGTTCTCTTTGACCACATTGCACTGTGATGCTCAGTTTTATTTTATAGACTTTCACATGCTATCGGCGTGCTGTAGTGGTTTGTGTTTTGCTTTTTATAAATAAATAAATAAATAAATAAATAAATAAATAAATAAATAAACAAATAAATAAATAAAATAATAAAATAAATTAAATAAACAAATAAATAAGTAAATAAATAAATGAATAAATAAATAAACATGAAAAAGAGAGTGAATCAGGTAAGTGACGTTAATAAACAGGAAACAAGAAAATAGTACTGGAAAATCGTCATTACGGGATGTCAATCCATTTCTAGAATTCCAGTTATGCTAATTCTATTTTTTTATAGAGAGTTATATATATAATTTAAAGTTACGAGTAATTGCATTTTGCAATTCAAATTTTACAAAATAAACTGTAATTGTTAATTATATTTAACAATACAATCTAACCTTATTAATTTGATAGCCATTCATATTTTTATAGGTTATGTTTTTTATGAAGAACAAATACATGTTTAACCAATTTCAGATTCACTTTTGTGAAGCGTTAAAGGCTTCTGGAGTTCACGTCCTTTTCTATATTTTTCCATGAGGTACTACATCGTTCATAAATTCTGCCATTTTTTTTTATTTAACTTTGAACTGAACACAAATCAACAAATATTCAGAATTGAGCCTGCTACAAACCATACTCAGAATAACATGAGAACGAACTTGTAAATATGAGAATATACTAGCTTTTATTCTTATCAAGCTTGAGTATATATTCTGTACAAGATGGACACTTGAGTATATTCTACTATGCTTCCATGTTATGAGTATGTAATCAAAAATGAGTAGGTACTCAAATGTTTTTATTCTTACTAACAAGAGTATATACTAAAAAAAGTCCAGTATATACTATATACTCATGTTTATTCTTACCACGGAATGCACAAATCCAAAAATATTGCACTGTATTTTCTTTCCAATATGTTGGGTATTAAATGTGTTAATGTTAAATGACGGAGAATTTGTAAAATTCTACTAGGATGATAGCAGTAATAAATAAATAAAATCATTTACAGTTCGGAGTAATAGTTGGAGAGAAGGGGACAAAGATGGAAGTGAGATGGAGAGAGACAGAAGCGTGACAGGTGGCAGAGGTCAGGGATGGGAGAGGGGGAGAAGCTGGGATGAACCTGGCTCATCTGCACCTTCCCATCATCCCCATCGGCGACCATGGGATGAGGACAACCTACCAGAGTGGTGAGTATGCTCCCTCTTTAGCAATGGAAATAATCTCAGGGTGGTGGTGATGGTAGTTTTATCTTGCATTGACATCAGACTTAAAGTTTTAAACCATTTACATCCTGGTATGATGATGTATCCTTACCATTATCAATTGTTATTTCAGGTAATCTTTGTGTATAGTTGTGTTGACTTTCTTACAGTCTGTGTATGTAGACGAATCGAGAATTCAAATCTTGCATAGGTAGATGTTGAAAAATTGTGTCCTTTTCATAAGTAGAATGTTGCTATTGCCTTTTTTCTTGTCTGTATAAGTTTTCCATTCATAATTTTTATATACTGTACCATAGAGATTTGTCTAGTGGTTTGTTGCATTTTGTATTTTACTGTAATGAAATGTTTGGTAAATGTAGATGGAAGCTCCTTATTTTCTGTTTCATCATGGTTTCTATGTGCACACAACATCAAAGGAGTTTACAATAGACCAACAGTATGCTCTTACTTAAAGTTACAGAATCTGGCAGTCATTGTAATTGTTCTCTTTGGCTACCTTAATTCATATGCTTAAAATGATGCCTGTATGAGGGTTAATATTCTGAAATGGGTAAATGTACGTCCCGGCTGATTTAAGGAGTTTCTTGAAAATGTTAACTGATCACTTTTGCGTTTAATTAACTATCACATGTTTTAGTTGGAAAAAAGCATAAAAGGATTCATTTTAAAATTTATAATTAAAAAATAACGTCCAAACGTTAAAATGTAACCACGGTCCCTATGTCCCCAACTACATTTTATTCTGTTTTACTAAGTTTTTCTTGGAATGTTTCGATTTGATTTTATTTCCTCGGCCAAGATTATAAAAATAAATAGTTAAAATACTTATGAAAGACAGGAATTGTTGTTTGTTTAATTCTGAAAGGACACAACTTTAACGTAAAGCTTGTCCCCAAAAATTTCGTAACACCGGTCCCTCGAAATAAAAGAGCTACACAGAAGACAATTTTGCTTCATGTGGTAAATTTTAACGGTTCATAGTGATGAGAGGTCAACATGGCGCCAGTTAAAAAAACTTTTCGTCCATTGTCGTAATTTACTTTATTGAAAAAATACAAAAATCATCATGATGACTAAATGTTATGTTTTCTATTGATAACACCGGTCTCAGGTGGCATTAAATATAATTTGTATATATTAAACTTTCGTAGTATATGCAAAACATTACAATGTTTGTCGACTAAAAAATCTAACCTCCATGATATTTTTAACTATTTATTTTGTCAGAACTATTGCGGAAATTATACTAATTTGTAACAACGGTCCCTGTAACGTCGGTCCCTTTATTGTGGAACCCAGGTTTCATTTAACATACAATTATTAAATACTAGTGGATAAAGTAGCTTCGAATATTATTTCATGTGATTGTTTATAGGAAAGAAAAAAAGTCTGATGATGAAAGTAGGAAATATGCAAGGGAGAAGATACGTAGGCAGAGGGCAAATATGATTGAAGAGGAGTTGCAGAAAAAAAGGGACTATGGCAAAGAATATATAAAAAAAAGAAAGAAAATAGCAGATACGACTGATCGTGAAAAAAGAAATGTTCGAAGACAAGTGAAATCAGAAGTACAGAAGTTTAGAAGATACCTTAAACAATGGGCTGTAAGGGAAAGAAAACAACAATCCCTTTGTTTTTTTTTAAATTAGAAAATCTCACATAAAAATTTTTTTTAAGCTCGACTGATACCAGAATCTTCAATAATAGGAGCAAATGTAACCAATGTGAGAAAAAAGTACACAATTTAATATAATATATTTTTTCCAGCTTTGTTATTCATATTTGCCCATTTCAGAATATTCACCCATATAGCACTATATATTTCATTAGATAAGTATTGAAAATATAAAACCACGAACTTACAGTACGCCTTTGCTGTTTATTATTATAATTTTTTTTTTTTTTACTGATAATTCTTCCTTTGTACTTTGTCGATAGCTTTGGATCAGTCAAGATTTTGATGAAGTTAGTTTTTTAGTGAAGTTCAGTCAACTTTCTTGGTTTATAAATCTGAGGGGAGTTTGCTTTGACCATTAAGGTACGGTCACATGTTGCTACTTTTGCTGTGCAACTTTTCAACTTGAGCTGCAAAAGTTGCATGTCATGTTCTCATGTAAGCCAAAAGTACCGCGCTGCACACTACTTTTCATGCTGTGCAATCTGGGTGCTGCAAAAATTGTTATTGGAGATTGCAAGTCTGTTCACACACAAGACGCTATATTTGCAGCCGCAGTTTTGCATCTCCGTGTTGATTCTTCAATACATTTTGTGGTTATGTTCACATTATAGTTTCAGATTATGAAGCTCATGCAATAGCTTACTTATCACCTCTTTTTATTATAAAATGCAGAACAAAATATTAAATACAAAAAGCAGATGATGCTGGGAATAGGCTCTAATGTTAAAAGAACTTTTTGCAGTTATTAGGAACATCATTATTTTTAAACCCTTCTTTATTCTATTGGTCCTGAAGAGAGTGAATTTTTTTAATATCGTGTTCCGAAATTTATATTGCTCTAGCAATTTCTGCTGAAGCTGTTTACATTTTGTTGTGGGAATTGGCATTTACAAATTCCACAAGCACTCTTTGGTTGAAATAGATCTATTATTATTTGTTTTTCTGGCCTAACTAGTATTCAGAAATTGGCATTATTTTTATTATAAAGCTATTAGAAAAACGCCTATGATAATGATAACCAACAACATATTCTCGTAAGCAATATTGGCAACCATTCTGTTTGAAACTGCACTATGGAAAATTAAAAAAATGAATTACCGTAGATCATCAACAAAATATACTCTGACTGTGTTGTACATTTAGTGACGACCTGGTTGGCGAGTTGGTATAGCGCTGGCCTTCTATGCCCAAGGTTGCGGGTTCGATCCCGGGTCAGGTCGATGGCATTTAAGTGTGCTTAAATGCGACAGGCTCATGTCAGTAGATTTACTGGCATGTAAAAGAACTCGTGCAGTACAAAATTCCAGCACATCCAGTGACTCTGATATAACCTAGACTGCAGTTGCGAGCGTCATTAAATAAAACATTACATTTTAACATTTTTTGCACATTTAGTAACTGTTATAAGTCTATTTTCGTCACATAAAACATTAAAATATATCCTAACAATATAAAGTATCATTGGCACATTTGAGTGGCAACACTGGTCGGAACTGCTGCAAAAGTTTCAACAGAACTGATATCAAAAGTGCTGTGGCTACAGCCCTGAGAACCCTGTTCACATGTCACCACTTTCAAGTTGCGCGCAGCATGTAAAAGTAGCAAGCAACTGGTTCAGCAGCCACTACTTTTCAGGTTGCATCGTTGTTCACACATCGCAGTACAGTAGTTGTGCAGTATTTTGTACTGCAGCACTGCAAAAGTAGCGACATGTGACTGTACCTTTAGTAGTGTGTCTTTCAGAATTTGTTTCAGATCAAGTGGTTTTATATTACATTAAAACTGTAGAAACAGGTTTCTGTTATTGTGTGTGCTGTTCATCTCTTTAAAATATATCAATTTGTGTTTTTGTTTGGATCAGCTTTTTTCTTAAACAGGAGTCAGTTGACTTCACGTAATATTGGTACAACATTCATATTAATTTCTTGGTGATAGTTTATTGCTAGTTTTTATTATTTTACTTCCTTCTCTTCGTTTAACTATATTTGGTTAGAGATAAATATTGTTAACAGCTTCTTATATTGTATATCTTCCAGAAGCTGAATTTTACCGTGACTGTTTATAACCATAACCCATCATAGCTGGATCCCACCTACCTTGACACTGTTGCTACTGGTGTTGATCTCTTGACTGTATCCACATTTATTTAGTATGTTGATTGTGGAGCTGAATGTTTCAAATTAATTTTGAGCTCATTGTCATTACTGTGGTCTGTCCAAGGTAATTACATATGTGGACAAAAATATCACAAAAGATGCCAGCTGAATATGGAGATTAAATTATTGATTTTCATCGATTCGAGAAAATTTTGAACTTGTGCAAATAAGAAACATGAACGAAGTTTCGCTGACTTTTGATGTACCCTCTAACAGAATTGTAGACTTCAAGGGCACAAAAAGTGTTAAGTCTGGTTCACAATAAACCAGAAATGAGAATCGGAACAAAAACGGTAAAATTGTTAAAATGTGTACATTTAAATGTGAGCATTCACAATTAACGAAAAGCTTGCCGGAGCCCGGGATCGGGAACGGAGAGTTGGCCAAGTTTCAACTTTGGCGTTCACGTTTCCGATCACAGCCCACTAGATTCATTCTATTGCCATCTAAAAGCTATTTTGTCATTGTATATTTTGTAGCAAGAAGACCGTGACATAACCTATGCATTATTTTGTTCTGTGCTGTGCATCATGGAGCAAGTTTTATTTGATGAGATTCTAATATTGAGTGTTGAGGAAAATCCTCACATTTAAGATAAGCGGCGCGCCTCGTATAAAGATGAGAAAATGAAGGAGAATACGTGGCTTTCAATAGCTGCATCTTTGAACACCGATCGTAAGTGAATCATATTTTATTACTGTATTGGTTGTATTACATACTACATATTCATGCTTCAATTCAATAACTACTGTTCTGTTCATTTTTGTTCTATTACAAATGTTTCTTTAATTATTTTACGTTATGGTAGACTTAAAATAGGTTGTGATATTAAAGATGCAGGAGCATATTTATAGTACCGTACCTAATGAAATGTTTCAGTTGAAATTTCGAAGTTGGTTAACCTGTGTTTATGTTGGCTGCCTTGTACTCATGAGAGAACGCCATTGGTCAATTATACACAAATAACATCAGAATGCGTAATATCGACTTTACATGTAATTATTGACATGCATATCAATATGCATAGTCGTCTACGTTCTCGGTTTATTGTGAATCAAAAATTTTCATATTCACGTCCTCTGCTTCTCATTTTCATTCTGGTTCTCGTTCCTGGTTTATTGTGTACCAGCCTTTACTGTTAAAACTTCAGGGCACGAAAAGACTCACTACACAATTTTTTTATCCTGCTGTGCTGATGGGACAAAATTGCCGCCAATTTTGATTTTTGAAAGGAAGACACTACCTAAACAAAAACTGCTTGAAGGAGTGTTTGCACATGTTCACGCAAAATGCTGGCTGGATGAAGAAGGATTGAAGTTATGGATTGATAAAATTTGGTCTAAGCGACCTGGTGGACTGTTGAAGAAGCCTGCCCTGCTGGTATGGGATCATTTTCGTTCTCACAGAACAGAAAATGTTAAAAATAAACTCAAGGAATTGAAAACCTAGTTAGCTGTAATTCCAGGAGGGCTAACTAGTGAACTTTAGCCTTTGGATGTCTGCATTAATGAACCATTTAAGGGATTTATGAAGGAGAAGTGGAACAGCTGGCTGCAGTCTCCAGATCTTGAAACTACACCATCAGGAAGAAGGAAGAGGTCTAGCATTTCGCAAGTTTGTGAGTGGGTTAAAACTTCATGGGCTGCTGTGAAAACTGAAACAGTGGTTAAATCGTTTAAGATGTGTGGTATTAGTAATACACTGGATGGTACAGAGGACAATTTGTTGTATGAGGACTCAGACTCTGATTTAGAAGAGATTTCAAGTATTTCTTCATTCAGCTCTGAAGATGACTTTCTGGTTTTTGAAGAGGAAAATTAAAAGGTGGGTACTCTTTCCTAGTTAGATTAGATACTGTATTTCTTGAAAATACACCTGTTTATTACTTCTTGTTTGAATTATAGTAAATTTATTAAGTGATAAAGTGGATTTCCTAAAATATGTGTACAAAAAAGGGGGTGCGTCTTATATGCCAGCAAGTACGGTAACTGGTATCTCTTCATGAAACTTGAACACCATGATGTTGATCCAGTAAAGTCGGCGATCCCTCTGTTAGTGGCTATCGCTTGCACTTGATGAATTATGATATTTGTAGACACTGAAAGTCCTGCTTTTCTGTAATCTAAAATCCGTATATTCAGTTCTGCTTCAAGTTCTGGCCATTTTGCAGTTCCACTTCTATGTTTACTGTGAGTTGCTTTTTTTAGATCCTCTTCCTGATTCCGCCAAGTTCTTATTATTTTCTCAGTTGGGGGGGGGGGGTGGCCCAAAATGCCTTTCTTCAGCCCTGTTACCATGTTCCTTTGCATACGTAATCACACATAGCTTGTACGTGATAGTGTAGCAATGCTGACATTTTTCAGCCATAATTTTCAAAGGAATGAAAGAAGCTTACTTACTTACAAATGGCTTTTAAGGAACCCGAAGGTTCATTGCCGCCCTCACATAAGCCCGCCATCGGTCCCTATCCTGTGCAAGATTAATCCAGCCTCTATCATCATATCCCACCTCCCTCAAATCCATTTTAATATTATCCTCCCATCTACGTCTCGGCCTCCCTAAAGGTCTTTTTCCCTCCGGTCTCCCAACTAACACTCTATATGCATTTCTGGATTCGCTCATACGTGCTACATGCCCTGCCCATCTCAAACGTCTGGATTTAATGTTCCTAATTATGTCAGGCGAAGAATACAATGCGTGCAGTTACATCAGCTTCTTGTCTGTGCGGATGACGTGAATATGTTAGGAGAAAATACACAAACGATTAGGGAAAACACAGAAATTTTACTTGAAGCAAGTAAAGCGATCGGTTTGGAAGTAAATCCCGAAAAGACAAAGTATATGATTATGTCTCGTGACCAGAATATTGTACGAAATGGAAATATAAAAATTGGAGATTTATCCTTCGAAGAGGTGGAAAAATTAAAATATCTTGGAGCAACAGTAACAAATATAAATGACACTCGGGAGGAAATTAAACGCAGAATAAATATGGGAAATGCGTGTTATTATTCACTTGAGAAGCTTTTATCATCCAGTCTGCTGTCCAAAAATCTGAAAGTTAGAATTTATAAAACAGTTCTATTACCGGTTGTTCTGTATGGTTGTGAAACTTGGACTCTCACTCTGAGAGAGGAACATAGGTTAAGGGTGTTTGAGAATAAGGTGCTTAGGAAAATATTTGGGGCTAAGCAGGATGAAGTTACAGGAGAATGGAGAAAGAAGATTAACAGGAGAAATTTATCAGTAATAACAACAATCGCGACAAAAATGAGGAAGTTTAAACGAATAGGATGTGATCATGAATAACAGTGCATGCACATCCACTGAACTCTCTGTAACTGGAATGCTCTCAAGCACTGCACGGAAGCAAAAAAAGAATACCTGTAGAGTTTAACTCAGAACAGACAACATTTTTGGAAATGGTAGTAAAAAAAACTCAATATCTCCATATAAGACGCACCCTGTTTTTCAGACCTATTTCCAAAGACAAAAGTGCATCTTATATGCCGGTGAATATGGTAATTCACTCTTTAAAAGTACTGTATTGGCAAAAAATCCAAACTGGGAATAAAAATGACTGTAAGCATCATTAATATGGCTCATGTACGCGAATATTTACCTAATGTACGTGAATTTTGTTACACCAGTAAGTAAAATTCATTGTCCTTTGTTGGCACCTCTACATGAAATCATTGCCATATTTACTCAAATATGATATGCCATCAAATATCGATGATGTTCAGGTAAAGGAGGGGTTGTCATTTTTTTGCGCAAATGGAGTTTTGTTGTCTAGGTGAATAAACAAGTTAAATTATACAAGTGGGTGTGCAAAAAACAAAATAATACTAGCATTTGATGTGTTTTGTGTAGAAAATTATTTGCAGTAAAGGTTCAAAGTTTAATTTTCATTTATCTCGGAACTCATTTTTATGACTTATCTCCCTTTTACTAAAGATTATTATTATTATTATTATTTTTAATGGCAGTTGACTTAATAAAATGTCAACATACATGCCCAACTTGGAGTCAGGCCACAAAGGGAAAAACACTGAAGGAGGGGAGTTCGATCCGGTGCTGTGGATTGGATTTCGGTGTAGCTCAATGGTGAGAGTGCTTGGTACGTAGAACCAAGGACCCGGGTTCGATCCCCGGTGCTGGAGCGAATTTTTCTCCTCTAATATTAATTATCTCCCTTTACCCAAACACCATTGAAATAATATGTACCTCAATTTTTTATCCAAAAAAAAAAAAAAAAAAATTAGTGGCGAATATATTAGTATGCACCTGTGTTAAAAACCACTCAGGATAAAATGATATTACCAAGATAGGTTATAAAGTTACCCTTATCTCGTAACTACTTATATCAAGTATAGCACTGGCCTTCTGCACTCGAAGTTGGGGGTTCGATCCCGGCCCAGGTCGATGGCATTTAAGTGTGCTTAAACGCGACAGGCTCATGTCAATAGATTTACTGGCATGTAAAGAACTCCTGCAGGACAAAATTCCGGCTCACTGACGATGCTGATATAACCTCGGCAGTTGCGAGTGTCATTAAATAAACTGTAATTTTTAATTTTAATTTTACTTACATCACAACACATTTTTAATCCATATTCTGTTCATATTTGGACATCTCAGATAATCTCAATGCAGACCAAGTGTAATGGGTATTTAGACAAAAGTTGTAAGTGTGGCTTCCATCATGTGAGGAAGTAAATCTTTTGTAATAGATTTCTTCTTCTTTTTCCTGCTTCAGGCCATGATTGCTTTCACCACGTGCTTCCATTGATCCCTATCCCTAGCTTCCTTTCTTCATGTTATTCTTCCCAGAGAGCACAGATCTTGTTCCACACTATACAGCCGTCTGATTCTTGGCATGCGTCATCTTGTTCCTTCAGGATACTAAAGGATATGTCTTACTCTTTATATTTGTACTATATTTACAGTAAAATAATCCTTTGTTCACGAATAAATATTAATAAAGGCAAAATTCTATTATCCAGCCTGCCATTTCTGTTCTCAACTAGCAGTAACAGATGTCATCCTGATATCTGGTGGAAAGGAGTGGAAATGTTTCATTCAGTTAAGCTGAGACCAATGGTTCAATTAATTGGAAAGTATAACAATTAAAAGCCAACCAGTCAACTGACTTATAAATTAAATTTGAGCAAACAGTTTTAATTTATGTTAATACTTTTAAAATATCTAAGTACATGGGTTTTGCATTTATTTTTTTGGAATGCCTTCCAGGACATTGATGGCACTGAAATATCCTGCTACAAGAGAAAGAGATACGTGAGTCACTACTTGATAACACCTATGCAGCATCACATGATCTCAATTTTTTTTTTTCATTTGTATTTGGGACCATTTGAAAATGACTTTGTCATATATCCAATTTCCAGACATTAGATTACTCCCCTTACCTTTCTTTATTGATGACATTTGATTAACTTTTCAGTCGAATCATTTGAATATCTTCTTGGATTTGTTGTGACCATTATGTCTATATTGTTGCAGGGCTAATGAAAACCCAAGTGAAAGTGGAGGCAGTTTCGATGCTTCTGGTGCTTTCCATGGTGGTGGAGGCTTTTCAGAAGATGAAGAAGTTAGTATACAGGTACGTAATACATATAGGGGTAGTATTTGCTTCCACGGTTAGCTGATGATTATTAGGAGTCATGAATCATGTTCTGTTCACACTATTTGCACAGTATTTATTCAACTGGCCAATGTAGAGGACTAGTTTTTCCATTTATGCCTCTGCATTTTCTCTCCTTTCTTTTGTCAGTCACTAATCAGAAATTTCACCCGTGACCATTTATTTCCCTGTGCTATTGCCATTAAATAATTTCTTATAAAACCACCACATGGGACAGGATCGTTTACAAAACTTGCTGACATGGAACACATCTTCCTGCGATCTACAACAGTATGGGAGAACCCAAATAAATGACAACTGGAATGTGACTCGTTTTATTTCTCCTAACTGCGTGTAAAGTAGCCATGATTAATTGTAAACGAAAACAAAAGGCAATGAGGGATAAACTGACCAGTTATTACTTCTGAATAGTCCTAATGTGTCTTGTGAAAATGTGGTCATTATTACTTATTTGTTTACATAATAACATAAGCTGGTCACATACAAGGTAATAAAATAGATGTTGTATTCAATTTCATTATTTATTTAAAAAAAAAAAAAAACAAATTAGATAGATATTGTGGTCAATTTCTGTCAGTTGTTTTTCCAATTCACTGTGGGCTAAAGCAAGGAGATGCACTATCACCTTTACTTTTTAACTTTGCTCTAGAGTATGCTATTAGGAAAGTCCAGGATAACAGAGAGGGTTTGGAATTGAATGGGTTACATCTGCTGCTTGTCCATGCGGATGACGTGAATATGTTAGGAGAAAATTCACAAACGATTAGGGAAAACACTGGAATTTTACTTGAAGCAAGTAAAGAGATAGGTTTGGAAGTAAATCCCGAAAAGACAAAGTATATGATTGTCTCGTGATGAGAATATTGTACGAAATGGAAATATAAAAATTGGAAATTTATCTTTTGAAGAGTTGGAAAAATTCAAATACCTGGGAGCAACAGTAACAAATATAAATGATACTCGGGAGGAAATTAAACACAGAATAAATATGGGAAATGCCTGTTATTATTCGGTTGAGAAGCTTATACATCCTGTCTGCTGTCAAGAAATCTGAATGTTAGAATTTATAAAACAGTTATATTACCGGTTGTTTTTTATGGTTGTGAAACATGGACCCTCACTTTGAGAGAGGAACATAGGTTAAGAGTGTTTGAGAATAAGGTGCTTAAGAAAATATTTGTGGCTAAGAGGGATGAAGTTACAGGAGAATGGAGAAAGTTACACAACACAGAACTGCACGCATTGTATTCTTCACTTGACATAATTAGGATCATTAAATCCAGACGTTTGAGATGGGCAGGGTATGTAGCACGTATGGACGAATCCAGAAATGCATATAGAGTCTTAGTTGGGAGGCCGGAGGGAAAAAGACCTTTAGGGAGACCGAGACGTAGATGGGAAGATAATATTGAAATGGATTTGAGGGACGTGGGATATGATGATAGAGACTGGATTAATTTTGTTCAGGATAGGGACCAATGGCGGGCTTATGTGAGGGCGGCAATGAATCTCCGGGTTCCTTAAAAGCCAGTAAGTAAGTAAGTTAGATAGATATTGTGAGAACATATTAGGAGAAAAGCAGAATGGATTTAGGAAAGGGAGATCATGCTGTGATGGATACTTCACAATGAAACTTTTGAAAGAGAAAATCGGGAATTAATATAGAAACACATGTTTATTGATCTCAAGAAAGCTTTTGATCATATAAACCACAACAAACTTATAGAAATACTAGTATGTGATAATATGTATGTGTCTGTTCCTCATAAAATTTGTAGTGAACTGCATGAGTATATTGAAGCTAGTCAACATACATACAGGTTTTTGGTTTTTGTTTCAAATCCTGTTTTTTTTTTACATGTCTATAAAATGCAATGAAATATTGTATGGTGAACGTCTGACTAACAAGATATTCAGTGGAACTGTTTTTTCATAATTTCATTGTATATTTTCATGTTTTGTTTCATTGTAATAACATTACATAAATAACATGAATTTTATTGTTCTCCAGTAAAGATTTATGTTATGTTTGCTTGACATCAGGACAACACAGGGAGCGGCAACCACTCAAGGGAGTCTCGGACTAAACTGCTCTCTGACAGTTCTGGGACCAAACGGGTTCATCCAGGAAGCACTGGACCTAGCAGACGGATGCCAGGGTCTACGGGTAAAGTTTTAATCATATCTTTATATTATAATATTGGCCCGAATCTAGTATGATGTTTTTTTGCATAAAAACAGCCGTCTGAAAACTGTACTCATAATCTCAACCTAGCCCTTTTCATTCATAAAAGAAGTCTACTTTATAGGATGTACTGACTGTACTGACTGATTCAGTAAATTGTGAAGAGTTTCAAAAAGTGCTGTTTTTTCTAATAACTTGGATGGCAGGAAGGATGACATTTTGTTGGAGGATTACCAGTGTGAAGAAGAATCCAGTACCTGCTCACTAGATTAGACAATAGGAGAAGGAAGAAGACGACGTTAAAATGACGACGATGATGAAAACTGGGGGTTATAAGCAGAAGAGGATGTTGCTAAAGACTGGAACTGAAAACTTAAGAATACTTCAAGTTTGTAAGTTTTTTCATTCTATAATAGTTCAAAATTCAGGTTGCTGTATATTGAGATATTTTTATTTTTCCCTTGTAGATCATCCGGAAACTTGGGTCATACTATTACATTTGATGTCATACTAGATTTGGGTCAATATGCATATCTTTTCTTTTTTTATCTGCTACTATTGCTGCAGCTATTATTACTATTCATCATAATTATTATTTTCATTATCTTTAATTGTAATCATAAACTCCTGTCATGTTTTTTATGTCATCATGAACATTACAAAATCCTCTACTAAAGAAGTGGATTGACTCGATTGAAGTAAATGACTTCACAGAAATTTTAATCAACCCAGAACTCTTAATATTTATGGGTAGAAATATGAGAAACATATAGGTGAAGCTATGAAACCATTGAAAGTGGAAAAGCAGCATCCGTCTCTGTCCTCATCTTGTTCTTCACATTACATTATATGGATAAATCGTGAAACAGCGAACGCCATTAGGGGAAGTTATCCCCACCCTTGCCACTCGGCACCTCGCTCTGCTACCTGTCCCGCTTTGGTGGATCACTGCCTACCGCCTCACATGTATTTCATATTTTACAACACAATACGTTTTTTTCTCGAACTAACACGTACTAATACACAATACAATCAAATTACGCATTAGACAACAACACATCACAACCAAATGGGCACAAATTAGGGCGCATTAGACAACAGCCACATGTAATGTGGGTTTTTCATAAAACAACACTCACCTGTTACCTTTGCACTGTCCTGGAAGTAACACAATAGTCACCAGAGCCTCGTCTGCTGTAATTCATGCTCCTCACAGTACCATATAGTATCCGCCTTCGAATTCTTCCTGCACAATTTGAGGAAGAAGTACACTTCTTCGGTACAGCTCATCACGACACGTGGTTCCGTCTGTACACGAAGCTGGACACAGATACAATGAAGCTCTACCAGCGTGCGTTAACACTTATGTCACCCCCGCAGTCAACCCCTACCAAGCTAAATTCACAAGCCTGCCACTTTCTACCCACGCTATTTGGTCATTGTCCCCCCACGCCATTCCATCATTGTCTCCCGCTATGAATCCTTGCACCAATCGTATTTCTGCAATACGTTACGGTTGTTCCCTTGAACATAAATAGATTCATTTTCCCTTCTACCATTAACTAGCCTCGGTAGCCGAGAGGTCTAAAACGTGACCAAAATGCGTGCGAGCGTTTCATTAGGAACATACCCGGTTCGAATCCTATCCACTGCGAAGTCATAAGAAAAAAAAAAGAGAGATACATGAAGCAAGGAACAGAGAAGGAGAGGCTGGAGAGAGAGGGACAGAGGGTGGCAGGACGAAGTTCCTGTTTTGCTTCCTAGATGCCGCAATCATTCTTTTTGTTCCACTTTCCTCCACTAGATGTCACCCCCACCCTAAACCCCTATTTCCACTCTTTCCCGCTAGAGTGTGTTGGGAGCTTGTAGGGGAAAAGTGGAAAGGGGTCGTGGGCTGAACTTAGCGTTCGCTGTATTACGATTTTACCCATTCTATTCTTCCTCATCCTCGGAATAGCAAATAACATTTCTTCTTTTAATGTACTCTGTGTTCAATATCATCACAGTCAGCGATATTATAAGTGTTCATCTTTGGAAACATGTAATATATTTATCTGTGATTTTATAAGCATGTTTAACGTTATGGTAAAAATTGTAGCAGATTTGTTTTGGTTTGGTTATCAGGTAACAGTAACAATTCTCATGACAGAGAAGAGTCTGGAAGGAGCCTGGATGTGGAAGGTCATTCTGCACCAGCTGACAGACTTGTTAACAGTGTTCCTACATTACCAAGCTCTTCCCAAGTGTCAAAAATTCCTTCGAAACCACCACAACTGGATACGAACACGAGACCCGTTAGCATGAAGAAGACTTCTCCCCCACCTGCCTCTCAACCAGTGCCCTCTGCTGATAAGATGAGTGTCAGTAGTGACTCAGTTCCAAGTTCGGGCAAACCCGATAGTACAAGTTCGATCTTCACTGCCGGAAACTCTGTTGCGTGTATTAATAATGTGATGAGTAATTGTGTGGAGCCCGACACACTCAAAGTGGGACCTACAGTGGCCAGTGGCGAAGTGAACGGCTGTGAGCATGACAGGGTTCTGACGAAAGTGGAGGTCAGACCGCAGACATTGGCTGTTGGGCGGCAGAAGTCCGAGGATGACATGGATCACATGCAGGAGGTTGCTGACGACCTGGTGGCCAAGCTGATGGACGATGAGGAGGGGCAGGACAAGCTGACACCCTCCCTGCAACAGACTCCAGTCACTGAAAAGTGGTTCTACAGGGACCCTCAGGGCGAGGTGCAAGGTAGGTCTCGATCTGTATTTCTTCAGTTAAAATTTTACTTTCTCACTGTTTGAAATATAAAGACTGGATCTCTAAATCCTAATAATGGGACATCAGGAGCAGGGTATTATATTCCAAAATATCAAGAAAGTTATTTCATACCATGTTCATCCTCCTCCAGTCTTGACACTGAATTACTAGCTATTGATGCTGCTCTTCAGTGTGATACTCAAATTTCTGAAAAATCTATTTGCATACTTACTGACTCCAAGGGGGCTATATTTAATATGTTGTTGTTGTTTTCTAATGCCAGGCGTTTGACAATAAAGTCATTTGACCTCTTTGCACTCCAATATTTTTCAAAGATATTATCATGACCAGCCAATGAAGCACAGATTTTGAGGTGTTCCGAATCCATTTCTTGGTTTGAGTTGCACAATGGGCAGTTAGGGGACTGATACATTCCAATTCTATGCAGGTGTTTAGCCAAACAATCATGGCCTGTTGCCAATCAAAATGCAGCTACAGACGATTTTCGTGGTAAATAGGGAATTAACTGTGGATTTTGATGCAGAGAGTTCCATTTTTTCCCTTGGGATTGTGTTATCAAATTTTGTTTGTTGAAGTCTAAGTATGTAAATTTAATAAATCTTTTCACAGAGTAATACGTAGATTTAGTAACAGGTCTGTAAGTAGCAGTGCTGCCCTTCTTTGCTCAAGCATCCACATTCTCGTTTCCCAGGATTCCACAATGGGATGGTATCCATTGGAATACAATTCTTTTATTGAGTGATATTAATTGAGAGAGCATTTTAGTTATTTCTGCTGTTTGAGATGAAGGTGTGTGTTTAGAGACGATTGATAGAATAGCTGCTCTGGAGTCTGACAATATAACTGCATTTCTAAATTTATTGATGTGGCATAGAAGATTCCTGAGACATTCACTTATTGCAATGATTTCACCATCAGAACTTGTTGTTCCATATCCAAGTGATCTATAAAGTGAGAAGAGACAGCACGTAACACCTGCACTGGCACCTTGTTCTCTGGAGATCAAGGATCCGTCGGTGTATAAATGAAGTCAGTTTTGTGGAGGGTACCTAATATTAATTGTCTCTAAAGACAATTGTTTCAGTATTTCAGTGTTTACTTCTGATTTCAGTATTTCTTCTGTTAAATATAGATTATATTCTATATTTAATAGAGTTAAAGGGTTTGGTTTAATTTGTAAGTTTTCTTTTAAATTCGGGATATTGATTTTCTGTTTTAATTCTTAAACAATGGATATGAAACTTTTTTGAAAATATAATTAAATATGTACCAAACCTATATGCACATAGAATTATTCCAATTCAGAAACATCTACGTAAACTAAGAGAACTCCAAAGGAAAAAACATTTCAGTGGATACCTAGTCATTGTGGTATACCTGGAAACGAGAAAGTCGATAATATTGCAAAACAGGCAACATATTTGCAACCAAGACCTCTTCAAGTGATATCTCTATCCAATGCTTTTGCTTCAGTAAAGTCTCATTTTACAAACCTATGGATCAACAATTGGCTCTCTTCTGACAAAGGAAAAATTTTACATTCTGTACAAAAGAAACCAAATGTCCTGGAAATGTACAAAAACTTGCCCAGACATGTTCAAACATTTTTAACAAGATCCAGAACAGGTCACATTGTCACACAATTGTACCTACATCGATTTCACATTTCTGATAATCCTACTTGTCTGTGATGTAATAATCATGATGAATATCTGAAACACATTCTTTTATATTGTTCATCCATAAACCACAAAAGAAGTAAATTAAAATCAGTTGCAGAAGACACAGCCCTGCAGTATATATTGACTACACCCCAACTCTGGCTACTAGCAACAGGCATCTATAATGAACACTGATCAAAATACCCCCCATTTCTCGTGAAAAAGAACAACTAAATAGACTGTAGTGGACTTTATGTTGTCAGCAAACAGTGGGATACATTAAGGAGATTGATCTTGAAATATAAAGACAAAGTACCTATAATCTGTTTTTGAGATTTCTATGGAAGTACATGAAAAAATAGTTCTTTAGCAACCTTTCTGCTTACTCATATTTTTGCATACAGTAACTTATGTCATGTTTTCTGTAGTAAATGTTGGTGGAGTGTACTTCTGTGTAGCCTTACCAATGTGAAATGTCTCTCAGTCCGTACAAACTGCTGAGTTCAGAACAATCTGAATCAAAATCATTCAGAATGTCTGTAAATGTTATATAGTTTATGCACTTACACCATGTTGGACAGCTACCTCATATGTCCAAAAATTCAATCTTACAGGAGAGTGTAAAACGTTTTTAATATCTTGATAACGAAAACATATCTATCAATATAAAGAATTTGATTTATGGTGTCATTCAAATGTCTTAAAACACAAATTTTACAACATATAATAATTTGTTTTTAATGTTATTTCTATTGTGGACGTTTTCGCCTCAGTGGCATCTTCAGGCATTATTATACAATATGTAAAAATTTGTGCATGTCAATTGGAATATTTAAGTTACATACCGTATATAAATAATGATGAAATAGAACATGTTAGATCTTGATAAAATAGGCTAATGCAAATATGTATGATTGTTAAAATCTATAGCCCTTATAGTTATAAGTTAAATTACAATAATTAATTATTACATATAGAATTCGTTACAACTTTTGCGAATTATCAAATCTGAATGTATTGCCATAATATTATGATGATGTAACTAAAATGCATATGACATTGAAATAAAATCATGGATTTTCATGTTAATTATAATAAAATTCAAGCGACTATCTGAATTAGTTCAAACGTTTATATTCGTCTACGTGGCATGTCACTGCAAGGCTGAACACAAAATGACTAATGCGTTTGTTGATATGGGACAACGCACCATCTATAATGAGGATCACGTAATAGTAGTTCCTAAAAGATTAATTTGACCGTCTCTTCAGTGTTGCAACTAATACCAGATATCACCAAAGAGGGTAAAATCACAATGCTACGTACTGAAATAATAATAATAATAATAATAATAATAATAATAATAATAATAATAATAATATAGTATTAATGAATGAAGACCACTTGAAGACCTGTGAAGCATTAAGATCAGAAGAAACTACAGTTCAAAAGTATTGGAAAGCACGACTGCTAATGGCTTCATTGCCAAATGCAAGGCACTAGACAACAACAACATAATACAGTATTAACAATGTTTTACTTATTTACTACATCTCATCTTTATGTTACAAGGTGTTTCCTAAATGGTTCAATAATTTATTTATGAAATATTATATTTTTCTCTTGGTCATCTCGCATATTATGTTGATAATTAGGATTAGTATGATCTAATAATACGATTTATTTTGTCAGGCAACATGAAATTTACTGCTTTCACTAAAGAGTTTACGATTCATGAGATGTAACTGAAAAATGTATTTACTTAAGTTACTTGTGTTTTCATCAGTTTGCTTTACTGTAAACCGAAATCATTGCTTCCAACATAACACTTAGAAAATAACTGCCAGTTGTAGTATTTGTCAGTACCCAAAATTCGAAACTAAGTTGGTAAAAGAAAATTCAACCTGAGAGCTAGAAAATCACCATAATCCGTTAACGTATTTAGTAATAGTGGAAAAATGGTTAGGTTTCACCCTTACGGTATTAAGTAAGCTGATCCGGACTATACTACAGGACTAGTGGTATGGACACGTGATTAGGATACGAATACAAAGCATACCTGTAGTAAACACTATTGAATATAACTTTGTTGTTATAATTGAGACGCCCGAGATCAAAATGGGCTATGTAACTTTTTTTTTATAAAATGAGTTATAAATGTATGTATGTATTTATTTACACTGCAAGTGGGCAAGCACCTGGTGGCAGTGATATACATCATTGACATCATTGGCAAGTTTGGGTTGAAAACTTTACACAGTGAAAGGTTTAGTTTCAAAATGATTTATTTCAGATGTGTAAAATGCATAGAAAAAATCACTACATAAATCAGATGTTGGAAATTTTTGGACTTTTCTTAAAATTCACTTCGGATTGATCTCGGGTGCCTCAAAGTGCCTATGTAAATGAGTCATGAAGTATCTCCGAATACTCATTTCGGCAGTATTCCAAACTTTAGTTGAGGTGTATATTTCAGTACATTTATATGCGAGGGATTACCTTGTTTAAGTAACCATACCTTCGCTCATTTTAACCTTACCCTTTCCTTTTAGCTTTTGATCTCAAAGCTAACACTATAGCGGTGTCAATTAGAAGCTCTTCCAACATCTTGTTCCATGCATAATTCGTGAAAACTGAATAAAAAACTGACAACAAAACGGAATATATGTGTTCTCTTCTGTGTTCCATCTAACCTGAAATCTTAGATCTGAGCAGCAAAACTGACATCAAGACGGAGAGTCTGTGAGGCCTTAAATGTCCTGCAGACTCTGATTATAGAATATGAAGCAGCAAGTGTTTTATATGTTTGCAGGTCCGTTCCTGTCTGGGGAGATGGCAGAGTGGTTCCGTGCAGGATACTTCACACTCAATCTTCTCGTTAGGCGGAGTTGTGATGAGTGTTACTCTCAGTTGGGTGATCTCATTAAGCTCTGGGGCCGAGTTCCTTTCATGCCAGGCCCTACATTCCCCCCAATCAAAGTAAGTTCCTATATTCACTAAAATTAATTAAGTACGGTAGGGTGTTTGAGAATAAGGTTCTTAGGAAAATATTTGGAGCTAAGAGGGATGAAGTTACAGGAGAATGGAGAAAGTTACACAACACAGAGCTGCACGCATTGTATACTTCACCTGACATAATTAGGAACATAAAATCCAGATGTTTGAGATGGGCAGGACATGTAGCACATATGGGCGAATCCAGAAATGCATAAAGAGTGTTAGTTGGGAGGCCGGAGGGAAAAAGACCTTTAGGGAGGCCGAGACGTAGATGGGAAGATAATACTAAAATGGATTTGAGGGAGGTGGGATATGATGGTAGAGACTGGATTAATCTTGCACAGGATAGGGACCAATGGCGGGCTTATGTGAGGGCGGCAATGAACCTACGGGTTCCTTAAAAGCCAGCCAGTAAGTAAGTAAGTAGGTATTCTTCTGTGTGCTTAAATTCTTATCAGCCCACAGCAGTATAATCAGTTAATTTGTAAGTTGAGTTCTTCCCCAATTCAGTATGGGGTTCCTAAATGAGTGCTGTTTTTTGTTTGGAAAATAATTTGCTCTTGTACAGTTGATGACATTTTGGAAGGCGGTCGGCTGCTACATGCGCCATAGCATTTCTGGTATTTGACGTCACAAGCTTGAACAGTAGAACTAATTGGAATCAGTCTATAACAAGTACTTCCCAAGTTTGTTCGCTTGTGAGTGTTTCAATACATTGAATAAGTAAAACTAACATTCACTGTGTGTATGTAAGATAAATAAATGGAAGAAAAAACTGTAAAAAGTCAAGTATTGCACAGGGAGGCACGGAAAATAGTGTTTAAGGTGTATGATTATTTTAAAAACATTGACGAGCAGAACGCTGCCGGCCATCTTGATGCTGGCTACAACATTGCCAACACGCAAGGAACGACTGCAGAAGGATGTGGTGTGAGATTGATAACCGTACAAAGAATATTGTTAGTGAAGGAAAGAGGATTTTTTGTTTGGTGTCATGCCTACAGTAATCAACGGGTAAGGTCATTATTCTCTTTTGATAATTTCTATTGCATATGCGCGTTAAGTTCAACATGGCACTGTTGTGCGCTGCCTTGCTCAGTGTCTCTCTCAATGCAAATGCTTGCAGACGATCGCCTTCCGAATTGCCGTCAACTCTAATATTATAAATATTTATGCATGAATGTTTTTTGTGCATCTCTCCAACTCCTTCACCCCTCCCCTGTCCCCCCTCTCTCTATCTCGTCCCTCCCTCTCTCCTCTCCCTCTCCCCCTCTCCCTCTCTCGTGTACAGTAAAACCTGTTTTAACATTCCTATTTTTAAAGAATAATCTTACATCCCAGTCAAATTACCATAAGAATAATGTAATTAATCCCCGCTTTTAAGGAAACCCAATTTAACGAAAATCTTGGTTATACATTTTGATTGCACATCTTTTAACACTGTATCACTTCGGAATATGTATGGTAAGAACTTCCTTGTGTTAAATATTATTAACGTACCTTGTTAACATGTTTCGACCTATTTTCGGTCATCTTCGGAACTGGTCGTTGGTGGTCTTGGCGCCTCTTGTTTTGTTTCCTGTGAGGGCGTGTTTGTGTAGTGTAACGTGGAGTCAAAGAGTGTGTGTGTTCTGAAATTGAGTTGTGTGTTGAGAATATCGTTGGGGTGTGTTTTCGTGTGTCTGTATATTTCATATTGTTCTAGTGTGTTGAGTTTCTGGCTTTTTGGTTGGATGTGTAGTATTTCCATGTCTGTGTTGATGTCTCTGTAGGTGTGGTTGGCATTTGTGATGTGTTCTGCATATGTGGAGGTGTTTTGTAATTTTGTTATGGCGTATACAAACTCAAATGTAACTCCTACAACAACTTCTACCTGGGACAGACAGGCAGATCATTTCAAACACGTTCAAATGTGTTCTTTGAACGTGTTTGAAATGATCTGCCATAACAACAAAATTACAAAACACCTCCACATATGCAGAACACATCACAAATGCCAACCACACCTACAAGGACATCAACACAGACATGGAAATACTACACATCCAACCAAAAAGCCAGAAACTCAACACACTAGAACAATATGAAATATATAGACACACGAAAACACACCCCAACGATATTCTCAACACACAACTCAATTTCAAAACACATACACTCTTTGACTCTACACTTCGAACGCACCCACACAGGAAACAAGAGGCGCCAAGACCAACAACGACCACTTCCGAAGATGACCGAAAATAGGTCGAAACATGTTAACAAGGTACATTAATAATATTTAACACAAGAAAGTTCTTATCATTCATATTCCGAAAATCTTGCTTTTAAGGAATGCTTTTCAAATGGATTTTGTGATAATGAAGTCCGAAATATTGATTTGACTTTCAATAATCAATATTACCAGCGTATTCCGTAGTGCATCTCAGTCGATTGTAATATGGTGCCATGTGGCAGCATTATTCTTTATCATTCTTTATAGTCTTGCTTTGTGTTGCTTTCACACAGTGATTGCTTTGTTCTCGTGAGTTGTGTAGATCCTGTTTCCAACTTTATTTTGTTAGTTTATACTGTTTATGCGTCATTATAATTACGACTAAATGGAAGAAATGATCTATTAGACAGAAAATGAAAATAATAATAAATGTCGAGGCTAGTCCTCATAACACTATCGCATATTGCATAAGAGGATGGTTTGCCAATTACTTCATTATGGGAAATAATGAAGGAGAAAAAATAAATTTTCATTGTTCAGGTTCAGTGTGGTTTGGGTTCAGCCCAAAGGCAAAACATCTCTCTCTCACCATTTGAAGACTCAGAAAATATTATAATGAATTGTATTGTAATTAGTAATTATAGTCCTGATTGAATCATTATGATGTTTGGTATATAACACACATGCTAGGACTACTGGGTGTTCATTTCAAAGTGTGTCATGACGTCACTGTTGTGAGTCAGCAATTTGAAGCGAGTTTCAGCTTTTATGTCAGAGAAGTTGCCTATTAATCAAGGCGTTCAATCTGAACTTGAGAACGTGTACGGTATAACTTGAACGTCAGAGCAACAGATGGCGGTCTGCACAGTCTGTGTGCTACCATAACCTCTTTCGAACTGTGTTTTGCATGGGCAAGTCTTACGCAGGGTATTTGTTATCATTGGTTGCGTACGGCAACATTCTACAATACAAATCAAATGCTCCGTGTCCATGTTGATCGTCGAAGTTAATGTCAATAAATACGTAAGTAATCGTCTTAACCCTCTCCACATATCCCGACAGTAACAAAAAAACTCACCTCAGTACGTGTTTCCAAACAGTTCACATTCCTGCCACTACAGGTGTTACCGTATGTATCGGTAAGTACTCTTCAGAATGAACGCCGTACTTGCTAGGCAACTTCTCTGGCATATAGGTAATACGCCTCTGCAGAAGTGTAGGAAGACTGAATTCTCTAGGCTCATCGACTAGCCACATGACGGCATACAACAAGCCATGACACACTTTGAACTGAACACCCAGTAGTTATTTTATTTAGCCTTTTCTTCCCATTTTATGTAAACTCCTTTTTAAGGAAAAGAAAAGCAAACCCTCAGAGATTCGTTAAAAAGGGGTTCTGCAGTATTTTAAAATAAAGGGACTAATGAAAAGACAATAAAAATTGAAATTTTGCAGTAAAAAAGTGCACAGAAAGATTTTTATACGTCTGTTGAAATTTATGCACTGCTTATTGTTTTGTGTGGGGGAGTTTTTTCAAGCTCACATTACGTGGACAAATAGCAAGATTGTAATGATGTAGGATCAGTGATAAAAGTCGGTTATGTTTCATGTTGCAGCCAGCGGACACAGTGTCTACATCTGTGTCCACAACAGTGCAACCTACCATGACACAAGGTGTCACCACACCAACATTACCTTCAGGGCTGGACCAAGAGAGCCTCCTCATGCAGCAGTATCAGTATCAGCTCCTCCAGAGGCAGTTCCTCCTCAGGTATTGACAGTGAAACCTTACCCGAAGTATATTATTCGTAACACTGGTCAACACTGAAAATGCTTCGGAGATTAAAATAATCAATTCTTACTAAATTTGGGTTGCTAATCACGAATATGACATTAATTTTTGTCAATTGGTTCTGATTTTGGCAATATACGATATGACCGGATGTGCTTCGTCCTTTATAAATATACGAAATCAAGGTTTCTATATTTTCATTTTGTATGATTCTCCGATAAGCACGTTGTAATATAATAATATTGAATTGGGCGAACCGTCTATACTTATCTAGTATATATTTGGATTAAATATTAACGTTTTCGGCACTTATGTGCCATTTTCAAATGCATGGAATTGCCTTATTACATGTTGAAATAGATACACCTTATGTGTGTGAAATATATGGTGTGTACCCTTGATGATCTACCATCGTTTACAAAATAATATATAAATTAAATTAAAAACACTTGATAGATAATTTGTATAAACAAAAGCCGCCCTAAATAAGGGTTCGATAGGCCTACTAATCAATTCATAAAGAATAATAAGTAAACAAAAGAATTTTGTGACACTTGGAAAGAAAAAGAAAAAACATTAAGATAAGAAAACGTAGGAAATCATTTACAATAAAAATTTTATTGGGTACAAATGATTACTAATTATAGCTAAGGATGATTTTAACGCGTGAGATCCTATGGCATCAATCGTTGCATCAGAAATGTTATATTGTTTAAGTTGATTTAAAGTTTCACGTGGGATCGTGCCACGGGCACAGAACATGAGCCCAAAAACTGTCCAATGTGTAATGTGGTATTGTGCTCCAAGATGCTGACAACAAGGCTCATATATGACTTGTTTTTCACGACATACCTCTTGTGGCTGTTGCTCATGCATCTCAAAACGGATTGTGGGATCAAGAATGACACCCTTATCCTTCTGCCGATCAATTATGATGATATCAGCCCGTCTAGTAGAGCCATCAGAAGAGACACAACTAACCTCCTCATAAACCTCATAGGAAGCATTCTGACAAGTCAATATATAACAAACAAATTTTAACATTTTAATATGTGCAACACAGTGCAACTCAAAAAAAAAAAAAAAAATTTAATAAATATAGGAACTGCATGTGATAACAACTTCAAGATAACCATATTGTCACATAAAACAATGGGACTTTTATTGTAGATGTAAATTAGTATAGATTTTAATTATTAGCAAGTGTTTTTAATTTAATTTATATATTATTTTGTAAACGATGGTAGATCATCAAGGGTACACACCATATATTTCACACACATAAGGTGTATCTATTTCAACATGTAATAAGGCAATTCCATGCATTTGAAAATGGCACATAAGTGCCGAAAACGTTAATGTTTAATCCAAATATATACTAGATAAATATAGACGGTTCGCCCAATTCAATATTATTATATAAGGTTTCTATAGTTTTACCACCCCTGAATAAGAAGGGATTCGTTTTAAGACTTCCAGCTTGACTTACCACTGACAAAGCGAGCTTCATAACAACACTAGGCAGTTGCTATTGAAGATCTTGTTTGTGAAAACGTGTTTTCTTTACTGTGTTCCCTTATGTTTTGTTCAGTTTTCCACACACTGTTGTGGTGAAATCCTATGTAATTTTCTGTGAGCGATATTTTTGTCTGCTGTTCCTAAATATGATGTGTAAATGTGTAAACAGTGCTGTCTCTTTTGTTATGGTAATGAAAAAATTCGTTAAAGCTATGAGCCAAAACAGAGATGCATTCAAATGTTTTCTGTGTAAATTTCCACTGGAAATAAAATCAAGGAGGGAATTTTTTATTGACCCTCAGATCCGTAAACTCCTCAATGACTCATTCTGTAACACTGTTAAATGATAATGAACATGGAATACTTTCCGAAGCATGGTGACACAATTTCTGGGAAACTTGAGGGCTGAAAAATATAAAGAACTAATGGAATATCTAATATACCAATATGTCACTCAAAATACATATGAAGAGTACAGAAGTTGTAAATTAAACTTTATCATCACGGATATTATTACACCACAAACAATGACTGTAACTAAAAGACTAAACAAAATTGACCGTATGTTTATATGAACTTTTTTTTGCTAAATGTGGTGCTGGGCTTATTCGAGGCCATCGGGTATTCGAGAAAATACAGTATATAGGGTTAAAGCGATATAGTTAATTATTCGATAAGGTATACCTACCTCATTTCTTATTACTTACACATTTATTTTATTTATTTTCATAACATCGAAATACATTAAATTGTTAACAATTTCATGCTTGTTTATTTTTAAATGATGAACATTAATAGACGTTTGTATTTCGGATGTAGTCTAACATTCCTCATTACTGATATCCATAACCTCACTTCTGCCAAAATAAACTCCACAACCTTCAAATGATGTTATTTAAATAACTATAATTAAAAATAGACACAATTCACCTCAATATAGTTGTTGTACACAGGTTACACGAAAATTCTTGCTTTATGCTTTAGAACTGGTTAAATATAAAATATGAATGCTTCTGATCTGAGTTCAAGGAGATTAATTGTAGAAAATTCGAGAGTTAAATATAAACTTACAAGCAAACATTCTGATGGGGGCAGATAAAAAAGTTAATTTTTTTCTTTTACCATGTTAATAACAAAAATTTTGGCCAATCGACAGCAATTACGAGGCTGTCCAGAAAGTGATTTTCCCTGGGGCCGTTTACAGAAAAAAAACACAATTGCATGGAAAGATTTATTGGAACAGATACAGCAATTGTTGCACTTTTTGTCAACATATCACCCACTGGAATTAAGACGTTTGTCATACCATGGTATCAATTTTTTTGTTGTTGTGTCGTAGAAGTCAGCCTTCTGGGATCAGAATCAACATTTGACAACTGTCTGCACTTGTCTGTCGATCCCATGATACGACATATGTCTCAATTCCGGTGGGGAATATGTTGAAAAATAGCTCAATAATTTCTATGTCTGTGCCAATAAATTTGTCTAATGAAATTGTGTTTTCTTTCTGTGAACAGCCCCTGGCGAACTTATTTTTTACAGCCCTTCTAATTGTAGTCTTGTGACCAAAATTTGTATAAGTACTTCTTTATCTGCCTCCATCAGATTGTTTGCTTGTTAGATTAAGATATGAGCCGCGTCCATAAAGTAACTTTCCCACTCGTCCCACAGCTGGCAAACCATATGTTGCACAAAGCGACTGCGTGTACGTCATAGAGTAATGTCCTGGCATAGCGCATGCACTAGTGGAACTTCCCGAGTGCTCTCAGTAGCTTCGTTGCATTGGTTGAATATGGACACTCCTATTCCAGCTCCTGCCACGTGTGAAGTGCGATCAGGGCATAGCGCCAGTTGAAATTTGTCAGCTGTGCCAGGTCTATGGGCCTAATGTCATGAGCAGGACCTCCTATATTACCGGACCTGACACTGTAAGCGGAAGTAAACAAACATGGTGGACAATAGAGTGGTTAACGCAACTGTGAAAGTGTATGTACTTCATGTGAATGTTTATTGTGTTTCTTGTATCATTTGCCGCTAGTGTAATCATTGAAGGGTTTATAAGTTAGTATATATTAATAGAATTGTGACATTATAATTAATATAAATTGTTTTCGTAGAGAACAAAGCTTGAAAGTGTTACGTTGTTCATCTTAAAATGCCTCGCACATGTAGTGTCCCAGGTTGCAAATCGAATTACGATAAAGAAAATCCGTTTGTACACGTATTTTTGTTTCCAAAAGATAAAGATTTAAGGGATAAGTGGACAAGAAGCATTCATTATGAACATTTTACCCCAACAAACAACTCAGTGGTAAGAAAACTAGCAGTGAATTGTAGCAAGGTATTGACCAACATATTTATTAATAATTACTGCAAGGTCCAAAATGAAAAGCAGGCATTGAAAGACAAAAATAAAACCCACCGAAAGTGTTCCAAGTTCAAAAAATAGGCTGCTGTGCTCTCCAAGCTGTGAATTCTTCATTGTGTTTAGTTGTACAGCCTATCTAATCCCTTGTGTATGTATAAGTGGATATTACAGTGATAAGTTATAGTGAATAGTGTCATTTCATTGTGAATCAACATTAGTGGATACAGTGAGAAATTACAGTGCTGTGCTCTCCAAACTGTGAATTCTTCATTGTTTTTAGTTGTACAGCCTATCTAATCCCTTGTGTAGGTCTATGTATAAGTGGATATTACAGTGATAAGCTATAGTGAATAGTGTCATTCCATTCTGAATCAACATCAGTGGATATAGTGAGAAACTACAGTGAATAGTGTCATTTTATTCTGAATTAACATCAATGGATATAGTGAGAAATTACAGTGAATAGTGTCATTTCATTCTGAATTAACATCAGTGGATACAGTGAGAAACTACAGTGAATAGTGTCATTTCATTCTAAATCAGCATCAGTGGATACAACAGTGAATAGTGTCATTTCATTCTGAATCAACATCAGTGGATATAGTGAGAAACTACAGTGAATAGTGTCATTTCATTCTAAATCACCATCAGTGGATACAGTGGATACTACAGTGAATAGTGTCATTTCATTCTGAATCAGCATCAGTGGATATAGTGAGGAACTACAGTGAATAGTGGCATTGCATTCTAAATCAGCATCAGTGGATACTACAGTGAATAGTGTCATTCTGAATTAACATCAGTGGATATAGTGAGAAACTACAGTGAATAGTGTCATTTCATTCTGAATCAACATCAGTGGATATAGTGAGAAACTACAGTGAAAAGTGTCATTTCATTCTGAATCAACATCAGTGGATATAGTGAGAAACTACAGTGATAGTGTCATTCTGAATTAACATCAGTGGATATAGTGAGAAACTACAGTGAATAGTGTCATTTCATTCTGAATTAACATCAGTGGATATAGTGGATACTACAGTGAATAGTGTCATTTCATTCTGAATCAACATCAGTGGATATAGTGAGAAACTACAGTGAATAGTGTCATTTCATTCTAAATCAGCATCAGTGGATACAGTGGATACTACAGTGAATAGTGTCATTTCATTCTGAATCAGCATCAGTGGATATAGTGAGAAACTACAGTGAATAGTGGCATTGCATTCTAAATCAGCATCAGTGGGTACTACAGTGAATAGTGTCATTCTGAATTAACATCAGTGGATATTGTGAGAAACTACAGTGAATAGTGTCATTTCATTCTGAATCAACATCAGTGGATATAGTGAGAAACTACAGTGAAAAGTGTCATTTCATTCTGAATCAACATCAGTGGATATAGTGAGAAACTACAGTGATAGTGTCATTCTGAATTAACATCAGTGGATATAGTGAGAAACTACAGTGAATAGTGTCATTTCATTCTGAATTAACATCAGTGGATATAGTGGATACTACAGTGAATAGTGTCATTTCATTCCGAATCAACATCAGTGGATATAGTGAGAAACTACAGTGAAAAGTGTCATTTCATTCTGAATCAACATCAGTGGATATAGTGAGAAACTACAGTGATAGTGTCATTCTGAATTAACATCAGTGGATATAGTGAGAAACTACAGTGAATAGTGTCATTTCATTCTGAATTAACATCAGTGGATATAGTGGATACTACAGTGAATAGTGTCATTTCATTCTGAATCAACATCAGTGGATATAGTGAGAAACTACAGTGAATAGTGTCATTTCATTCTGAATTAACATCAGTGAGAAACTACAGTGAATAGTGTCATTTCATTCTGAATTAACATCAGTGGATACAGTGAGAAACTACAGTGAATAGTGTCATTTCATTCTAAATCAGCATCAGTGGATACAACAGTGAATAGTGTCATTTCATTCTGAATCAACATCAATGGATATAGTGAGAAACTACAGTGAATAGTGTCATTTCATTCTAAATCAGCATCATTGGATACTACAGTGAATAGTGTCATTTCATTCTGAATCAACATCAGTGGATATAGTAAGAAACTACAGTGAATAGTGTCATTTCATTCTAAATCAGCATCAGTGGATACTACACTGAATAGTGTCATTTCATTCTGAATCAACATCAGTGGATATAGTAAGAAACTACAGTGAATAGTGTCATTTCATTCTAAATCAGCATCAGTGGATACTACAGTGAATAGTGTCATTTCATTCTGAATCAACATCAGTGGATATAGTGAGAAACTACAGTGAATAGTGTCATTTCATTCTGAATCAACATCTGTGGATATAGTGAGAAACTACAGTGAATAGCGTCATTTCATTCTGAATCAACATCAGTGGATATAGTGAGAAACTACAGTGGATAGTGCCATTTCATTCTGAATCAACATCAGTGGATATAGTGAGAAACTACAGTGAATAGTGTCATTCTGAATTAACATCAATGGATATTGTGAGAAACTACAGTGAATAGTGTCATTTCATTCTGAATCAACACAAGTGGATACAGTGAGAAACTACAGTGAATAGTACCATATCATTCTAAATCAACATCAGTGGGCACAGTGTTAAACTGTACGCAGTGAATAGCTAGCTTTATTTTCAACCAATCTCAGTGAATACAGTGACAAAGTGTAGTGACTAGGAAGACAGGACTCCATATTATATAATTTCCAGTTGCTGATGAAATCTATTTGTATAATTCAGGTAAGATTTCCTAAATCCTGAAGTAGCAGTTATTCAGTATTGTATTACTGCCTTCTGTTTCCTCACAAATCTGAATTTTACAAGAGTCAATTGGGCAATTGCCAATATTCATATATAAAATCATATAGGCCTAGACCTAATATAATAACATATTGCAGCTTTTAATCACTTGCTTTCTTTTATTATTGGTGTATATGTAGGCTTATTTTTATGTTACTGAATGCACTATCTTCATTTATGTAGGTAAGGAACTTTATTATTTATTGTTTCATTGAGAATTTTGTTAAAATAATCTTATCGATGCCGTATTTATTTTAACTCTTTGCAATCTACGAAAGCCCTCTTCTGGCCGCCATCTTGGATGCCAGTGTCAGGTCCGGTAATATAGGAGGTCCTGGTCATGAGCAAGTAGATGGTGCGTTGCTCCACAAGATCGTCAGTGATGATGGTTGGCCTCCCACTGCGCTCCTCGTCATGCATATTTTGGCATCCTGCTGAAAATTGTCTACAGCAGCAACGCACCATCTGCTTGCCCATAGACCTGGCACAGCTGACGATAAATTTTAATCGGCGCTATGCCTGTGCATTCAAAAACTTTATCACTGATCGCACTTCACACGTGGCGGGAGCTGGAATAGGAACGTCCATCTTCAACCAATGCAACGAAGCTACTGAGAGCACTCGGGAAGTTCCGCTAGCGTATGCCAGGACGTTACTCTATCACGTACACGCAGTCGCTTCGTGCAACATATGGTTTGCTAGCTGTGGGACGAGTGGGAAAGTTACTTTATGGACGCGCCTCGTAGGTAACATGAACTTAGATTAGCATTTATACAACAGGAAATCTGGTTCAACTTGATTGGCGGCCATTTTAACCCTTAATCTCGGTTCAAACGCTTTATACAACTGGCCCTATGTATAGTAAAATGTATTATGTATTGTTTAATATTATAATGGAAAAATTGAGGTAAGAGATATATTTGACATACATAAACTTAGTAGAGTTGCTTTTGGGTATGGAGGTGGGCAAAATGGTTATGATGTGCGTGTGTGTGTGCTTGCTTTGCAGGCAGCAGGCTGTGGCAGGGAAGCTGTCACAAACAGAACGCTGGAGCACTCTGTCACCTCTTGAGCAGCAGCAGGTAGGATTAAATTGGAGTGTTTATATTTTGGGTAGTGACCAGCCTCATGGTCTAGTGGTCAGAGCTTCTGGCTATAGTTCATGAGATCCCGGGTTCGATTCCCGGTTAGAGCACAGGAATTTTTCCTTAAAGGGGATTATTCCTGTGTTCGTCCATGGTCTGGAATTTAGGTTAAGTTTAGATTTAAGACCTCTCCTGGCACACATTATCATAATCATCCTATCATATCATCGGGGTAATGTAACTCCGCCTTCCAGGCGCCCCAACCTCAGAAGTGGGTTACAACTAAGCCATGGCCAGGAGAGAAGACCAGAAATGTCGAAAAGACAACCTGGTGGCATTGGATAAAAAAAATATTTTGGGTAGTTATAATATTAGTGAGAAATAGGAAGTGGTGCAAAAGCAATGGACATAGTTATAAAGTAATCATAAAATATCTCTGGAAACTCAGGTTCTCTTTTCATAATCATGAATTTACAGCCGGTAGAATATTCATTTTCATTTAAACCTAATATCTTTCAACTTATCATAAAGACATGCTGGCTAACATCTGTTCTTAATCAACTCCTATATCTCCTCATGAGGACCACAGGGCATTCACAAAGTGCCTCCATCGGATCCTATTTGTAGCCAACTTCTTCACTTCGCTCCATGTTTTCCCTTCCGTAGCAATTTCCTCCAAAACTGTTCTCTTCCATGTATTTTTTGGCCTTCCTCTTGTTCTACTACCCTGGGGGTTCCAATCCAAAGCCATTCTTTCTACTGCTCCATCTTCTTTCCTGATTGTGTGCCCTATTTACTTCCACTTTCGTCTTTTGATTTCTATTGTGATTTCTTTCTGATTTGCTATCTTCCATAGTTCTGAGTTTGTGATTATATCTGGCCATCTAATTTTTAAAATTCTGTCCTTAATACTTTATGTTACTGTTCTACAGCTGATCATGCAGCAGATGTTGAGCCAGCCGGTACCACCACAACAACCTGTTGACCCAGGACTCAGCCCCTTCATGCAACAGATGGCTGCCCACACGCACAAGAACCCAGTGATGCATCTCCTTAGTCAGTTGCACCAGGTAGAATATGTAATCTGCCTTATTGTAGAATATATAGTAATCAGAAATATTTTAAAATTCTACCACATTGAGATTTTTTGAACACATTTTTACTATTTTCACATTGATATCTTCATCTAATCTGTAATTGAATTTTGTAGTAGATTATATATTGAATAGCGTGTTAATTATATCAGTTCATGACTGTCCTCAAGTCATTGCTTTTCAGATCAAAGTCTAATTAATGACTTTCTGAGAAAGTAATTTAGTTACACTCTTACTATGTCTTAGAACTATCTACATAAGATATCCAGGTGCAAGAAAGTTTTGCCTCCACCTGCTTCTTGACTTTAGAGCAGTGATGATCAACTTGGATTCGCATTCTTGAGATTATGTCATGAACTTAACCTTTACTCAGCGTGTGGAGTACCGCTGATATTTGATTGTGTGTTCGAATGTCAACAACAAGCCTCAGTGTCAGAACATGCTACAGCTAGTATACCGTTATGCTGCTCTGTTCAAAACTGCAAGATCTTCACGTAAATGTAGTTTTAAAAAGGAATGCGAAAGTGATTTTTTGTTATAGAATGAAGAGATGTGTGGTGATTTTTATGTAGTAAAATATGCTTTACTAGGTGCATAATTAATTAATAATTATTTAATAATTAATATAATTTTATTGATTTTTTTTTTTTCGTCTGCCTATCTGTTTATTTATTTTAGGAAACCCCTCTTCTATAACTAGAAAATGAGGATTCCATAAGCGACCTTGGATTCCTTACTGAGATCTGTGAGCATCTTAATCATCTCAGTTGCATACTTCAATGTAACTGATGTTTTTTAGCTGTAAAGGCATTCCTAGAGTCTAGATCAGGTATGCTCAAAATTGTAAAAGCCCCGATTACACGGATGATGCTGCTCTGCATAACACACACAGTGTACGGACTGGGCTCCGCAACTACATTGCATTGTACATTGCAGCACCGCCCGTGGCATAGTTCTTACACTCTTTTAAATACGGATAATAAACTGAATTTGAAAAAGGAAAGAGTATACACTGCAATATTCAGTTATTACATTATTTAATATATTTAATATAGTTATGATATAATAATATCATAGATAATATCATTTTCATATTCCACCATATAGTCTACTTTGCGGTCTATAAAACATCTGCATTTTTTTCTGCAAGTAATCGGGAATCTATTTCCAACGAATTTACTGTAATGCGCTAAAGATGCTCATCTGTTAATCGGGACCTATGTTTGGATTTAGTAACCTTCATTCTCGAAAATAACTGTTCGCACATATATGTCGAGGCGAAGGAAGCTAACATAGTGGCAGCGAATAAGCTCATCTTGTAATATTTAGTTTTGTTCATTTTTAAAATAATTCTATGCTTGTCAAGTCATATTCTCTGCATTTAGTTCTGAATTCTACGTTACTTAGTAAATCAATTAACTCGTCCTGGAACTGCACTCTTACGGATTGTACTAAATTTATGAAAAGATTAACAAAAATACTAATATCACTCTCCATACGTCTAAAATCACTAAAACTATGTTCTATGAATTCACATTTGAACTGTTGCAGTACATAATTAACTATATTTTGTTCAGGCACCATACATCTCTTTACAAGTTCAGCATCCGTGAAGGGTTTTAGTGCCTTAGCTAATTTCCAACATACTACATAGGCTAACTTGCTCCAAAACATAGACTCTGAATTGTTCGACTCTCTTCAGTGTTTGGCACTTTCATGAAGTGCTTTCAATTCTTGAAGCTGTAGTGCACGTTGCACCCTTGAAAAAATTGTTTTATCAAAATATCTATTTCTGCTGGAATAAAATCACCACAATAACAATAATAATAGTAATAATAATAGGTCTAATAATAATAATAATAATAATAATAATAATAATATGGTATATGAAAAAAGGCTATATTACAGAAAACAGCTTCTCTGTCACTTCGACATGGTCTGGCTGGGTAGCAGAGCCTATAATGTAGTTTTATGTTGCTCAGTAGTATTCCTGACAGTACCTTACAATATAGTAAACACTTTCCGTTTTCACCGAACGTACAAGAAAAATAGTCTTCCTCCCACACTGTATGGAATGATTGTTTGCTTACAGAAGGTTTTGATTGTATCATTGTCCCGCACTGTTCGTGCGTTTATTAAGTACTTGAACTGCCTTCTGCAGTCATCCGTCGAGCTTCGAATGGGGAACAGCACGCTCTACATTCGAAGGTTGTGATTACAGAACGTAATTGGGAATCAGAGAATGAGCATACCTGGTCTAGATTTACGGTATTGAAATTCCAGCTGTTGGCGTAGGAAAGTAGCGACCCCATCGCCCAGTGGGAAACCACCGCAGTCAGCAACCCGAGTAAAGGCGGGAAAACCTTAGCAAGTGAGCCAGGGAGGAAATGCCCTGACTCCACCTCAAAAACTGGGGAAGAGAAGGAAAGCTGAAATAAAACCACTTCAAGTTGGGCTAATCACCCACTCGAAGGTTAGAGCGATTCAAAGAAACAATAATAGCCTCGGATCTGGACAGACTAAATAGGAGACGACCGGAATGGAAAAGGACAATGAGATTTGGAAACTGGAACATTAAAACAATAATAGGAAAAAGAATAGGAAGAAAGCGAGGCAAGACATTGGCAGAAATGAAGAAAATGAGCAGGGACCGGGAATCCTGGAGAGTGGAAGTCTGGACGGAGCGAGGCGAACCCAACGCCTAACAGCAAAACGGGGCGGAAGAAGAAGAAGAAGAAGAAGAAGAAGAAGAAGAAATTCCAGCTTTTATTAAAAGAGCTTCTCTATTTTTAATGTTTATTTTTATTTTATTGGGTTATTTTACGACACTGTATCAACATCTAGGTTATTTAGTGTCTGAATGATATGAAGGTGATAATGCCGGTGAAATGAGTCCGGGGTCCAACACCGAAAGTTACCCAGCATTTACTCGTATTGGGTTGAGGGAAAACCCCGGAAAAAACCTCAACCAGATAACTTGCCCCAACCGGGATTCGAACCCGGGCCACCTGGTTTCGCGGCCAGACGCGCTGACCGTTACTCCACAGGTGTGGACTATTTTTAATGTTAAAATCGCTAAATAATATATCTTATCACAAGTGAATAATATGAACAATATTGGAACCTTTTGGGAAAATTGAAATCAGAGTTTACTTTCAGAGTATTGAGATTGGTTTTTTTTTTTTTTTTGCAAACCCCAAGTCGATTGATATTTGGAGTGTAATTTAAATTTATAGCAAGAGCTGATACAAGTGCGGAAATATAGTGAATCCAGTGTACTAAGTTTTGAACCAATTGACAATGTTGATTGGTGAAATTTATCCCTAAAAATTGTTTTTCTGTATCGAAAGGTAAATATGAATAGAGTATTGATGATCTTGCACTTTGCATATTGTGACTTCGAGTGCCTAAGCATTGGACCAACAACATATTCTGAATTTTACACTTGCTTCTTTCATTGTAGGTGCCTCTATAATCAAGATTTGTTTCTGTAATAAATATAGCAGCTCAGTCACATGAAGGAAGTCTGCTAGTGATTGTATTTTGTGGGTATTGCTGGTGTAGATATTTGACACATGGATCCTTGTGACAGCCCAAAGTGCCAACCACGTCCGTGCCTGACAGTCAGCACTCGCCCACACAATCACAGGCCCCAGTGTTGGAACCACTACAGCAACTAATCCAGCAAATGGGTGGCCTGCAGCAGCAACAGCCTCCACCCAACACAACCCACCAGAGCCTCCTCCATCCTCAGCCACTCTCCGTACCTGACAGTGCCGCTAACAAGACTGAGAGCGAACCCAACCCCATTCAGATGCTTATCAGACACCTGGGCAACAAAGCTGCCAAGCCTCAGGTACGTTAAAACAATTTGAAAAACTAAAGACAAATTTTATTAATTTTTAAGTAGATAAATGCAGCATCACATGTGGATTTTATTTATGTTTTATTATTATTATTGTGTTAAATTATATTGTGTATAAAATTGTATTGTGTATAAAATTGTATTGTGTATTGTAAATTTATTGTGTATTGCTTATCATTTTATTGTGTATTGTTTATATTGTGTATACCACTGCCACCGGGTGCTTGCCCACTTGCAGTGTAACTAAATATGTACATATACAGTAGCTTGCAAATTAATCCGAACAACGTAATTACTTATGCAAAAACACTCAAACGGGATAAAAAAAGGATCTAAGACATACCTCGGTAATCTATGTGGCCTCCCTTTTTCCTAATAACAGCTCTGAGACGATTTGGCATGGATTCCACTAATTTCCCACAAATATTCTTCATTTCTTCATCGCGAAACCATACACCAATGAGGGCAGAAATCATCTTCTCCTTTGTACAACAATCCATATTTGCATTCTTCATTTGCAAATTGACCACAAGTTCTCAATGGGGTTGATGTCGGGTGAGTTGCCTGGCCAGGGGAGTACCTGAATATTCTTCTTGTTGAAGAATTCTGTAGTTTTTCGAGACGTATGGCATGGTGCCAGGTCTTGTTGGAACACACCTCTGCCATCTGGAAATGATTTTTGCAGCTGGGGTACGATTCTGGTTTCCAATAAGTGAATATATTTGTCAGAATTCATCATTCCCTTGACAGGTATTAATGCTCCAGGCCCTTCATGTGTAAAACAACCCCAAAACATTACTTTAGGGGGGTATTTGGGTGCTTGTTGGAGATGAGCTGCTGTTACTTTTTCGGATCCTTTCCGTACTTAAGAAACACGGTGGCCGTGGACCTCGAAATGAGACTCATCGGAAAAAAGTACATTCTTCCAGTCATTCACTGTCCAGTGTTGATGTAATTTTGCCCACATTAAGCGTTTTTTGCACATAACAGGGGTTGGCAGTTGCTTCTTAATAGGCTTACGAGCTCTTCGTCCAGCTTCCAAAAGCCTACGCCGCACTGTTGTGACGTGAATATTCGCCCCAGTGGTAGCCATTAACTCGCGGGTTAAGTCGACAGCAGTTAGTGTAGGATTTAGTTTACTTTTCCTGACAAACGATCATCTGCAGGTGAAGTCTTCCTTTTCCGGCCACAGTTTCCTTTTTTCTGGGGTGTGATGATCCAGTCTCCCTGTATCGTTTTATGATCGAATTAACAGTAGCCAAACCGATGTGACATTCTGCAGCAATTTGCCTCTGTGTCATAGGAGAATGCTCTGCTAATGTTATAATTTTAGACCTTTTTTGTGGAGTTGTATCCATTTGTGAAGATGACAGAATGCACACAGGATTGCAGTATTAAGTCTTCAACACAACTGAAATGCTTATAAGTACAAAACGACAGGCAAAATGTCGTATATTATAAAAAAAATAATGACAGACCAACAATGGAATTACACGTGCTACAGATGTCAATTAAAGCGGTATGAGCAGCTGTGAGGCCAACAATGACAGAAAATGTAAAAATATGTCGTGTTCGGATTAATTTGCATGCTACTGTAGATGGATGTTATTCTTAGATAGAAGAACAAGGATTTGGCAGATAAGCAGATAGAAAAGCAAATATGGAGAATACCTTGCGTACATGCATGATGGGTAAAATTGTCACGAGCGATAAATCCTTGAACGGTACAAGCCGAGCGTTAGACATTCGTTCTTGTTACAGTGATGAACTGTGTAGTAACATCATAGATGTTTATCATTTCAAAACTTTGCAGTGTTTAACTAACCTCTCCATAGTACAACTACGAAAATTGCTTTAAAATGTAATGTAAATGTTGTAGGTAAATGTTTTTTTTTCCACACAGTAGTGACTTTGTTTTTGCCACATCTGACAGATGTTATTGGATGTAAATGTAATTATTATAAACGGAGAGCACAATCATGATAATGCAAGAACTGTATCAAGTTTTCTAGTAGTAATAATAATAATAATAATAATAATAATAATAATAATAATAATAATAATCTCTAATAATTAGTGTATCAATCTTTCTGTCTGTAACAGTTGTGCAGCATGATTATTCGTTTTATTATATTTTCTGTGACGTTATCTCTGTACCAATATTGTTATTAATCTACTACTATATCAATAATATTTTGTAAAATGTTTCTACATTGTCGCAGTATATAGGCGGAACACTATGTATGGGCCTATCATATTATATATGTGGTAAATCAAATATTGAATAATTATTAATTAGCAATAATAACTGTATATCGAAGTTTTTCATACTATTTTATTTATAACTTCATGTTCCTGTTTTGGTACGTTCCATTGCTGTTCCATTAAATGTTTGTCATAAACGCAGAAAATAAAGTCTTATTTTTACCGTGTGAGCAAAACATATGTGTATCTTATCTGTCGCCTTTCATACGAGATAAGACATGTCGGTGAGATGACCTTGTACTGTGCTTCTATTTATTACGAGCGTATCTCACTTGAGGGTGCGACACTCACCGAGTTCAAGCGAATGATTTAACTCCAATGCAGCACTCTGATTGGAGTGCAAGAGGTCAAATGACTTTATTGTCAAACGCCTGGCATTAGAAAACAACAACAACTTTTAAAGCTTCAGCATGTATTAAAACAAGTTTTATAAAATGATGGTAGTATCCTAAGTGACATTCAGTTCAGAAATCTGGATAATAACAACTAAGAAAAAATGGATTTCTTAGGTCAACTGTTGATTATCCAGTAATGTAAAAATAAACAATTGAAAGGTGCATATTTTAGCATGAAGGTAAGTGCTTATCTTCATATATTGTTTAATTACAGAATCTCATGAAGGAGAGAAGTATTACATCCAAAGAAACAACTGACGCAATAAATAATGAACTTATTATTTACAAGTTGAATCCTGATTGTCTCTAACTTAAAATGTTGTTGGAATGAATACCAATACTAACAAAATTACAGATACTTTGTTGTTGTCGTCAAAAATGAAAATGAATATAGGCCCTAGCATGTACATATATAATGTTTTGTATTTTGGTACATGAAATATTAGTTTAGATTGGTTTAGTTTAGAGTGGACTAGAGATCAATGCTCATATTTATTTTTTCATGCTGTTTGGTTTAGTTATATATCCTAAACCAATCATTGCTATCATAGGTCCATTATTGTTGTGTTTAAAGTAAGTGGACTGGTCAGAATATTTTCACTTTTTCTGTGTAAACACACTCATACACTTGCTGTATGCCATGAAGCATAGTTTTCAATGGACACGTTGGTATTGGTTACTCATATACAGTGCACAAACCTGTACTAGGGACCTTTATTTCTTTGTGACCAGATCAAGACTTTGGTTTAGTCTATGATGATAAATAACTTTCTAACATATATTGTTGTTGTTTTCTAATGGCAGGCATTTGATAATAAAGTCATTTGACCTCTTGCACTCCAATATTTTTCAAAGATATTATCATGGTCAGCCACTGAAGCACAGATTTTGAGGTGTTCCGAATCAATTTCTTGGTTTGAGTTGCACAATGGGCAGTTAGGGGACTGATATATTCCAATTCTATACAGGTGTTTGGCCAAACAGTCATGGCCTGTTGCCAATCTAAATGCAGCTACAGACGATTTTCGTGGTAAATCGGGAATTAACTGTGGATTATGATGCAGAGAGTTCCATTTTTTCCCCTTGGGATTCAGTTATCAAATATTTTGTTTGTTGAAGTCTAAGTATGTAGATTTAATAAATCTCTTCACACAGTAATACGTAGATTTAGTAACAGGTCTGTAAGTAGCAGTGCTGCCCTTCTTTGCTAAAGTATCCGCATTCTCATTTCCCAGGATTCTACAATGGGATGGTATCCATTGGAATACAATTCTTTTATTGAGTGATATTAATTAAGAGAGCATTTTAGTTATTTCTGCTGTTTGAGATAAAGGTGTGTGTTTAGAGACGATTGCTAGAATAGCTGCTTTGGAGTCTGACAATATAACTGCATTCCTAAATTTATTGATGTGGCATAGAAGATTCCTGTTACATTCACTTATTGCAATGATTTCACCATCAAAACTTGTTGTACCGTATCCAAGTGATCTATAAAGTGAGAAGAGACAGCACGTAACACCTGCACCGGCACCTTGTTCTCTGGAGATCAAGGATCTGTCAGTGTATAAATGAAGCCAGTTTTGTGGAGGGTACCTAATATTAACTGTCTCTAAAGACAATTGTTTCAGTATTTCAGTGTTTACTTCTGATTTCAGTATTTCTTCTGTTAAATTTAGATTATATTCTATATTAATAGAGTTAAAGGGTTTGGTTTAATTTGTAAGTTTTCTTTTAAATTCAGGATATTGATTTTCTGTTTTAATTCTTGAATAATGGATATGAAACTTTTTTGAGTTTTCAATCTACAGAGAGGACTGTATGAATGCCAATTGTTTCCTGGTAATCTGATAAGTTTTTCATATTGAATCAGTGCTTTTTCTTGTATTGTCATTTTGATACTGTTAATATTAGTGAGGAATCTCATAGAATCTATTGGAGTTGTTTTGATTCCACCAGTAATGAGTCTGAGAGCTTGGTTTTGAACATATTCTATGTCGTTTATGAAAGATGAAGTAATTAACATTTCTCCGCAGTATGTCAGCACTGGCTGTATAAACATTTTGTATGTAGTGTTCAAAGTATTCCTAGAGCATCCCCATTTCTTTCCTGCTAGTCTCTTTAGAAGGGAGAATCTTTTACGAGCTTTTTCAGAAATGTATTTCAAATGGTTGCTCCATGTTAACTTACTACCGAAAATAACTCCAAGATATTTGGATTCATAAGTCCTAGGAAGGTGTTGGCCATTGTATTGGATATTGAATTCTCTTTCTTTTTTACCGTGTGAAAATATTTGGTAGTTACTTTTGCTTAAATTGAGTGTCATCAAATTTGATGTATTTCATTCATGTAGATGATTTAGAGCTTTAAGAGCAGAATTTTGAATTTTGTCTCTATGTCTGTAAGATCCGGAAGTCCACAAAACTATATCATCTGCAAATAGTGCTGTTTTCATGTTTGATTCCTCTAATTGGGAGGGTAAGTCATTTATATAAATATGTTGTTGTTTTCTAATGCCAGGCGTTTGACAATAAAGTCATTTGACCTCTTGCACTCCAATATTTTTCAAAGATATTATCATGACCAGCCAATGAAGCACAGATTTTGAGGTGTTCCGAATCAATTTCTTGGTTTGAGTTGCACAATGGGCAGTTAGGGGACTGATATATTCCAATTCTATGCAGGTGTTTGGCCAAACAATCATGGCCTGTTGCCAATCTAAATGCAGCTACAGACGATTTTCGTGGTAAATCGGGAATTAACTGTGGATTATGATGCAGAGAGTTCCATTTTTTCCCTTGAGATTGTGTTATCAAATATTTTGTTTGTTGAAGTCTAAGTATGTAGATTTAATAAATCTCTTCACACAGTAATACGTAGATTTAGTAACAGGTCTGTAAGTAGCAGTGCTGCCCTTCTTTGCTAAAGTATCCGCATTCTCATTTCCCAGGATTCTACAATGGGATGGTATCCATTGGAATACAATTCTTTTATTGAGTGATATTAATTGAGAGAGCATTTTAGTTATTTCTGCTGTTTGAGATGAAGGTGTGTGTTTAGAGACGATTGCTAGAATAGCTGCTTTGGAGTCTGACAATATAACTGCATTCCTAAATTTATTGATGTGGCATAGAAGATTCCTGAGACATTCACTTATTGCAATGATTTCACCATCAAAACTTGTTGTACCATATCCATGTGATCTATAAAGTGAGAAGAGACAGCACGTAACACCTGCACCGGCACCTTGTTCTCTGGAGATCAAGGATCCGTCAGTGTATAAATGAAGCCAGTTTTGTGGAGGGTACCTAATATTAACTGTCTCTAAAGACAATTTTTTCAGTATTTCAGTGTTTACTTCTGATTTCAGTATTTCTTCTGTTAAATTTAGATTATATTCTATATTTAATAGAGTTAAGGGAGCTGGGTGTGGTGCTTGTGCGATTAAAAAATTTCAATACAAAAGTTTAGTTCAGTATTTCTAGGCTTCTAGTGGTCAGAATGGAATAAAAATTTCCAGGCTTACACAATCAATCATTTTGAATTAAGTGGTATAAAAGACAACTAATTAGTTTCGTATCCAAGTGCAAAAGAAAGGTCCTAACTGATTACGTGTTTTCCCACGTTGCTAAGTGTATCTGATTCTTCAGGTGCACATTACTTGCTACAATCTTCTCTCATATGCCTTGTACTTTTTAAAATTATCTAGTAATGTGTATTGTAAATTCTAAAGCAAAATTTAGTTAAATATTTCATCTCTAGTGAAACAGAAAAAAATACTGAACTTTGCTTAACATTTTTTTATAATTTTGTTCAATCTATATACATTTTTTCTCGTGTTATGTGTGTGATAATCTTAAACCCGTAGGTGTAATATGTAGAACACAGGCTGCAGAAAACACTGTAAAAGTTTCATGTAAATTGATTCAGTAGTTTCAGAGAAAAATGCACTTAAGTTTGAAAAATGTCAACTTGTGGAAAACTGCATTTTAAAAAAAGAAGAATGTATGAACTACATGCACCGCCTAATTTAAAGAGATCATTTAAAAGGCTTAAGTTATATGCAGAAATACCCCCATAATATTTATATTGTTTTAAAGAACAGTTTTGTACTTTATTTTAAAACACAAAATTAAAAATCGGGTTTTTGACCTCTAATCACTACCTGGTTCCCTTAAAGGGTTTGGTTTAATTTGTAAGTTTTCTTTTAAATTCGGGATATTGATTTTCTGTTTTAATTCTTGAACAATGGATATGAAACTTTTTTGAGTTTTCAATCTACAGAGAGGACTGTATGAATACCAATTGTTTCCTGGTAATCTGATAAGTTTTTCATATTGAATCAGTGCTTTTTCTTGTATTGTCATTTTGATACTGTTAATATTAGTGAGGAATCTCATAGAATCTATTGGAGTTGTTTTGATTCCTCCAGTAATGAGTCTTAGAGCTTGGTTTTGAACATATTCTATGTCGTTTATGAAAGGTGAAGTAATTAAAACTTCTCCGCAGTATGTCAGCACTGGCTGTATAAACATTTTGTAAAAAAAAATATTATTTACAAGTTGAATCCTGATTGTCTCTAACTTAAAATGTTGTTGGAATGAATACCAATACTAACAAAATTACAGATACTTTGTTGTTGTCCCCATACACTTGCTGTATGCCATGAAGTACAGTTTTCAGTGGACAAGTTTGTTGATATTGGTTACTCATATACAGTGCACAAACCTGTACTAGGGACCCAACTTGTAAACTAACACCTTTATTTCTTTGTAACCAGATCAAGACTTCGGTTTAATCTATGATGATAAATAACACCCCCTATGGTGACTGGGGTTAAAGAATGGTCCCAACGTAGTCCATGCTTGTCATAAGAGGTGACTAAAATGGACACCCACTGCCTGGGGGTATAACTGGTTACCCTGCCTTCAGGGGATATAAATATGGAAGCAATAGGAAGGTTACCCATCAAACCACTTCACACTGGGCTAATCACCCATGTGGAGGTAAAAATGATTCAGAGATTTAAACGTAGCCTCAGACTGGACGGATCTGTACGATGACGACCGCATTGGAAAAAGAAAGTGAGATTTGGAACAGGTTTTTGAAATGCGAGTGGAAGGAAGATATGGAAGAGGAAGACCACGTATAACATGGGAGGATAGAATTGAGAGAATTGGACAGAAACGTGGGAAGGCAGTGGGAGAAATGAAGGGATTGAGTAGTAACAGACAGGAGTGGCAGAGATGGATAGACCGAGATTACCCCGACGCTTGACAGAATAAGGGATGGAAGAAGAAGAAGATGATAAATAACTTTCTGACATATTTATGTCTCCAAATACTACTTTATCTCGAAAATAAGAGAATATTTGCTTTTACTTTCTGAATCACCCTTGTATTAAGTTCTCTTTTATGTCTGTGACACAGTTGGAGTCTGTGTGGGGAGGTAACATGTCACCTGGTCCAGCGGCTGCTGCAGCTGCCGCAGCGGCATTTACAGCTCAGAATTGGCTGGGACAGATGCCCACAGCACCCCCTGGACAGCTGCCTCCCTCCTCCATGTGGGAACTGCACGGGAAAGACGTCAAGACTGAACAGCAGATCCTGGTGAGTGGTTGTGACAGTGAACGTTTGTCACTGGGAGAGAGCGGACAAGTACTGTTATATTCTTCTTTTCTTGTTGCAGGAGGAGCAGATACGGGCAGAAGAAGAAAGGAGACGGGATGAGCTAAGGTAAGATGATGAGTCAGTTGTTTGGAGTAGGTGGCAAACCTATTTTCTTTGATGATTGAACCGGTATGTAGTTCTGAAACATTGGAAATGTTAAGTTCGGGGACATGTTGCAATGCTTAATCTATTTCTAAGTGACCATGAAGCTTATTAGTTTCTTCAAGAAGTTTCAATAATATGAGATAGACATGAAACTAATTCGATAAAATTGGTTTTGTAAAACCAGGTTTTTGAAGTAGGGATGGATAAAAATAACTGGTTATTTTCATATGGTTAACTGGTTAATTCCGGTTATTTTGGCTTGCCTGTTTCACCTGATAACTGGTTATTTTCCACAATAACTGAACGACCGTTATATTTTTTAAAATATACATCGAATCATATGTTTCTTTTTATTATTTTGTACTCTATGTAATCAGCCATGTATACAAATTGTCTCATGGGCTATTCATGGATGGGGTATAGTTACTAATTTACTCACTTCATCTGCTCATAGATGGCAAAATGAAATTCGACTCTGATTCAGTGTCAGTAATAAATGCCTATCTTAATCGCTGATTTTCTCTGATTGGCTTATAATGTATATCTGGAGGTATTTCGAACTACGAGAAACTTTGATTTCACTATTTATTGGTTATAGGAGAATAGAGAGCCCATCGAAATGTACCATAATTTAAAAATTATGCAATTTGTGTTATTATTTATTTATCTTACCTATAACACTAATGTGAGTGAAGTAATTAAGTAAATGCAATTCCATAACCTCTTATTATTTTTTTGTATTCTGTTTAGGGATGTCATTGTTGATCTTCAGCATCTAATGATGTTCTTTTAATATCGTCTGGTTGGTTTACAGTTTATTGCAAATTGTTCTTTGATTTATAGTGCAAATAACTTCTCATTTTGTTTTCCTGACTAATTTGCTAACTTCATAATTTAAAAAAAAATTAATAACAGGTTATTCTTGATTAGTTAACTCCAGGTTAAATTCATTTTAAAATAACTGATAACTGGTTATTTCCCAATAACCGCCCATCCCTAGTATGAAGCCAGTTACTCCGGTATAAGAGATGCTATTCTTGTAAATCTCATTTCATTAGTAGTTCTTTTCTCTGCTCTTTATTCTCTCTAATTTTACGAGCTTTAAAGATATCAGATTATGGTTACTGCTATTATAGTCGTGTCGCTGTTATTTCCGGCATGACTCCTCCTCTTTGCTTACACCTTAGGAAGTGAAGGCTCTATAAAGTCTAGGTAGATAATAAAGTTCGCTATTTTTGTTCTTTCATTGCTGGGCTACCAGACGAGGAATCTATTTGCCGCACCGTTAAACATCATGTCGTAGCTCCTATGATAATAAATCAAACGCACTATAATTGAGCAAATAATTGAGCGGCAAATAACGTTCTCGTGTGCTTTCTGTGAACTGTAGCGAAAGAGACAAAATGGCGGGCGATTATATTACGTATTTATCGAGCCCTAGGAAGTGCATAACGTCATCAGCAGCGTCATCAGCAGCTAATGATAAGACGCACACGTTTAAATGTAGCCGACCTGCAACGTGATTGGCTGCCGGAAATAAGAGTGACGGGACTATAGGTTTATTTTTTGGTGGAATTATGTTTGATTAGTGCAACATATGAATTTTAACATCTTTGTTGAAGTGGATATCATGCTCGCCAATAGGTCCAAATTTTTTTTTATTTAAACCCATCTAAGAACGATCGATGAATAAGTACAACAAAATCCTTAGCATGACTCTTCTGAAGGAAAACAAAGCTGAGAGTTTTGTGGTAGTTATTTACAAAACATAAAGGAATCCTGTCCCTGAATGAGAACACTATACACAAAATCTATTGGCTCACATCAAAATACATCTTGGCTAATCATCTTTCTGACTTACCATTTTATTCAAAGTCAGAAATAGAATTTGACATTGCAAAAGTAGCAGAGTCCAAGGTCAAGATGGTTTTTATTGACCATATCTGAAATTAATAATTATTCTAAAGCAGGCCTGCACAAACAGCACTCAACGAGTGCGCGAGCTTCTTTGGAGCGGGAGAGCAGTGTTTACCGCTCGCTGAAATGGAGAGGAAGATACATCAGAATGACATAGATTTGCTATAGGTAGAGGAGAGGGTAACGACCACTCAGTTATCTAGTGGAGTGCAGTGTGTAGGCCTATTCTCAGTAACTGTTTCACGTTGCTTACCTACTGCTACAGTACAGTATGGAGGAATCTAAAGACGGAACATAACATTTAACGATTTACAGCTCGAACTTATTGATCTTCAATGTGACCTAAGGGCTAAAGATCGTTCGAATAATACTACTAGCCTGGTTGAGTTTTGCAAGACTAAACATTAGCAATAATATCCACGACTACACAGGCTGGCTGTGAAAATGATTGCTATGTTTGGCTCAACATTTATATTTGTGAGCAACTGTTTTTTATAATCAACTTTAATAAAGGCAAACATCGAACATCTGTAACTGATGTTTCATTACGATCAGTAGACTACTGTTCCTTTCAGCTGCCAACAGCATAAAACCTCGTTTTGATGTACTGATAAATAAAAATATAACAAAATGATATTGTACATTTAAGTAGCTATAGTATTTCTATTACTGCTGTGAAATAAATATTTCTTTATTAATTAATAATAGTCCAAGATAGTTTTGCAAACACTGAACGGGAATTCATTTCATAAGCACTCGTAATAGTACTTCCTTCTGTGTATATTTTGTACGAGATCACACCTTCTTCTAGTATCCTATACAGAGCGCAGCTAATATCTGCATTCTGCTCATAAGCTGTGAGCCGGCTCGGAGAGCGCAAACCTTGTGCAGGTCTGCTCTAAAGTTATGACACATACATGCATTGTTTCAGTGTGTACAATTGCAGTATGAGAGCATCAAATAAACAAGCATTATACTGTATGTGTGTATTATGTTAATTTTTGCAGGAAACAAGAAGAAACACAGCGTAGAACAGAGGAAGAAGAAAAGAAACGAAAGCAGTTAGAAGAGGAACTACGTAAAAAGGAAGCAGAAAAACAGAGACTGGAGGAACAGATGCAAAAGTTGGAGGAAGAGAAGAAAGAAGAAGAACGAAGACGCAAAGAGGAGGAAAGGAAACGATTGGAAGAGAAACGGCGGCTGGAGGAGAAACTCAGGCAAGAGGAGGAACAGAAACGGAAACTAGCAGAAGAAGCAGAGAGAAAACGACAACAGGAAGTAAGTATAATAAAAACTTGTTTCACTTTCGCATCTTTCTGTCACTTTTTGCAGATATATTAAATTAAACTTGAATAATGCATAGTCATTTAGTAGTTAAGGTACTGTCACACGTCGCTACTTTTGCTGCGCAACTTTTGTACTGCAGCTGCAAAAGTTGCGTGTCGTGTTCACACGTAAGCCAAAAATAGCGTGCTGCACGCTACTTTTCGTGCTGCGCAACCCGAGTGCAGCAAAAGTTGCAACTGGAGGTTGTGAGTCTGTTCACACACAAGGCGCTACTTTTGCAGCCGCAGTCATGCTGCAGGTTTCCATCTCCGTGTTGACTTCTCAATATACATTTTGTGGTCATGTTCGCATTATTAAGAAACTCATGCAAAAGCTTACTTATCTATTATTTGCTTTTCTGTCCTAACTAGAATTCAGAAATTGGCATTATTTTTACTATAAAGCTTCTAAAAACGCCTATATACTTAAATGATAACCAACAGCATATTCACGTAATCAGTGTTGGCCAACCCTCCTGTTTGAAACTACGCTACGGAAAATTAAAGAAATGAATTATATCGTCAGCAAATATGCTCAGACTGTGTTATGCATTTAATAACTGTTACAAATAATTTATTTTCATCAATCTAACATTAAAATATATCCAAACAATAAAAGTATCTTTGGCACATGTGGGTGGCAACACTGGTCGCAACCGCAGCAAAAGTTTCAACAAAGCCGATATCAAAAATGCTGCGGCTGCAACCCTAAGATCCTGTTCACACGTCGCTACTTTTAAGCTGCACACAGCATGAAAAATTAGCGGGCAGCAGGTTCGGCATCTGCTACTTTTCGGGTTGCACCGTTGTTCACACATCGCAGTACGAGAGTTGGTTAGTTTTTTGTACTGCATCGCTGCAAAAGTAGTGACGTGTGATCGTACCTTTAGGCGACTTCCATTGGGAGGACTAGGCTTTTGTTTCAGGATCATAACCGTAGACTCATTATTCGTCTATTTATTTTACTGTTTTTTGTAGTTCAGTAAATGGAGCTTCTTGTAACTTGTTTTTCAGGAAGCAAAGAGATTGGAGGAGGAAAGAGCTGCACAAAAGCGAGAAGAAGCTGCACGAAGAAAGGAAGAAGAAAGAAAACGCAAAGAAGAAGAAAAAGAAAAGAAACGGAAGCTTGAAGAAGAACGTAAACGAGAGGAAGAAGAAAAAAGAAGGTTAATCTTGTTTTTTCTTAGAAATTGTTAATGTCAAGTATCACTGGCAGGTTCCCACTTACTAAAATTTAAATTAACATGTATAGTTAATACCTATAATTGAGGATATCACATATTGTTACATATGATTGACATTAACATATCTACACATATTTAGCATGCTACAATTCGAAGTTCAAGAAATTTGGCTACTTGATAAGATTGGGGTCAGTGATGTTGACACACTTGTGAAATGTATTCCACTTCTGTTGGCATAAAAAGCAGTGTTAATAATTAATTAGTATAGAATAAAACTGGAGAAGACTGTTGTAAATGCACTTGTCAGTATGGTCATAGGATGGTTCCCAACTTAGTACTTCATTCACATAGTTTTTATGAGAAATTTAGCTGCAAAAATTCCTATGCAGGAATATATATTCTGTTGAGGATTCTAATTTCACTTTATATGATTTGTTTCTCTTTGTATATCATCAGTTAGAGAGTGGATAGACAATACAAGAAACTTGCCAGAATGACACAAACTCACATTTGACTAAACATGTTTTCCATCAGTTATGGAAAAAAATTGAATTGACGTGTTAATCCATTAGTGTCAATTCAGTTAAGAGAAATTATTAACAAATATGTATTTAACATGTTAGTTTAACAAATGATAGTAACTCGGAATATACTTACTTACTGGCTTTTAAGGAACCCGGAGGTTCATTGCCACCCTCACATAAGGCCGCCATTGGTCCCTATCCTGAGCAAGATTAATCCAGTCTCTACCATCATATCCCACCTCCCTCAAATCCATTTTAATATTATCTTCCCATCTACGTCTCGGCCTCCCCAAAGGTCTTTTTCCCCGCCGGCCTCCCAACTAACACTCTATATGCATTTCTGGATTTGCCCATACGTGCCACATGCCCTGCCCTTCTCAAACGTCTGGATTTAATGTTCCTAATTATGTCAGGTGAAGAATACAATGCATGCAGCTCTGCGTTGTGTAACTTTCTCCATTCTCCTGTAACTTCATCCCTCTTAACCACAAATATTTTCCTAAGAACCTTATTCTCAAATACCCTTAATCTCTGTTCTTCTCTCAAAGTGAGAGTCCAAGTTTCACAACCATACAGAACAACCGGTAATATAACTGTTTTATAAATTCTAACTTTCAGATTTTTTGACAGCAGACTAGATGACAAAAGCTTCTCAGCCGAATAATAACAGGCATTTCCCATATTTATTCTGCATTTAATTTCCTCCCGAGTGTCATTTATATTTGTTACTGTTGCTCCAAGATATTTGAATTTTTCCACCTCTTCGAAGGATAAATCTCCAATTTTTATATTTCCATTTCGTACAATATTCTGGTCACGAGACATAATCATATACTTTGTCTTTTCGGGATTTACTTCCAAACCGATTGCTTTACTTGCTTCAAGTAAAATTTCCGTGTTTTCCCTAACCGTTTGTGTATTTTCTCCTAACATATTCACGTCATCTGCATAGACAAGAAGCTGATGTAACCCGTTCAATTCCAAACCCTCTCTGTTATCCTGAACTTTCCTAATGGCATATTCTAGAGCAAAGTTAAAAAGTAAAGGTGATAGTGCATCTCCCTGCTTTAGCCCGCAGTGAATTGGAAAAGCATAGAAACTGACCTATACGGACTCTGCTGTATGTTTCACTGAGACACATTTCAATTAATCGAACTAGTTTCTTGGGAATACCAAATTCAATAAGAATATTATATAAAACTTCTCTCTTAACCGAGACGTATGCCTTTTTGAAATATATGAATAACTGATGTACTGTACCCTTATACTCCCATTTTTTCTCCAATATCTGTCGAATTTATTAAAAATTGTGTCCAGTTCATTGATAGGGTTGCCAATTTTGTCAGTGATTATTCTTTCTCATTGGAGAAGGCATTGAAATGTCTGAGCTTATAAGTTAGGGGGACCTAGGCTCAAATCCCACTCTGCCCTAAATTTGTAACTTGTGTTGGGCAAGCCCATGGTCCAGGTAACATAAGGATTTTCTTGTAGTACTCTGTTCCCCTATGACATCCCAACAATCCTCCATCATTCATCTAGAGTATAATGTGGACCCAACACTTGTGGTGCACTCTGGTTAGTTTCTGACGAACTAAGTGGCCTATGTTTCTGGGCATTAGCACACAAATGACTTGCTTCAATTGTACACATACAGGGTGGAGGAAGAGCAGGCACGCAAAAAACAACAGCAAGATGAGGAGGAGCGGCGACTGGAGCAGCAACGGCGCCAGACAGAGGCCCTGAGGCGGCTCCAGGAGCAGCAGCAGCAGAGGGCAAAGGCAGCGCCTTGGAGCCAACAGACACCTGGCACGTCGGGTAGCAGCCTTGCTGACATCCAGCGACAGGAGAAGGAGAAGAAGGAGGTGTGTGTGATTTGTTGCTCTATGCTGCTAACATATCATTATCTGATCTTTTTTATTTAATGAGATGTAATGTTTATTTTTTTTTTATCCAATTCCACCAAGTTGTCTTTTCGACATTTCTGGTCTTCTCTCCTGGCTGTGGCTTAATTGTAACCCACTTCTGAGGTTGGGGCACCTGGAAGATGGAGTTACATTACCCCGATGTTGTGATAGGATGATTATGATAATGTAGTGCCAGGAGAGGTCTTAAATCTAAACTTAACCTAAATTCCAGACCATGGACGAACACAGGAATAATCCCCTTTAAGGAAAAATTCCTGTGCTCTAACCGGGAATCGAACCCGGGACCTCATGAATTATAGCCAGAAGCTCTGACCACTAGACCATGAGGCTGGTCATGAGATGTAATGTATAGTGCTAGAGACTGGTTCTTAGGAAGTTTTGGGAAGAGTATTTACGGGTATACTCTATTTTATTTCAAGGAGTGCAATTCGGTGGCTCCTTTGAACGCCCACTTACAGATTTATAACTTCCTACACAAACACCGCTGACAATTCCATCCTGTCCCCTCGTCTCAACATTTCATAGTTGCCATAATCCTGGTGACCTTCGAAATGAAACAGTGAGACTGACAGGATTCTTGGAATTTGAAAAAGATGCGGTAACTCTGCCTCCACGTGGATTTGAGGGGAGCCTGCCAATTCTTCTGAACGAGGGTTATGATTGGTGGTTACTAACAAGAGAAGACAAGATTTCCGTCACAGTAAGGAAGACAATTATTTATGACAACCAATTAGTAGGGCGCAGTAGAAGGTCTGTTGGCAAAGTCCTTTCTATGAAACTGCACTCCATGAAAAAAAAATAGAGTGTACTGTTTTACAGTGATACCTCCTGACATTTATCTGGATCTTATTATATTTTAATAATATTAGGAGTACCTTGCTGGGCTCTGCTGCGTAATAATTTACAAACTAATAATATTAGTAAATTTACTTGTGATTTGTAATTTGTAGAATATTAATTCTGTTGCATAATGCTAAGAAGAAAACTCACAAATTACTAGTAAAATGCTAATATTATTAGTGAAATTTAGAAGCTCTCATTGCAAAACTGAAACTAATATTATTAGTTTTTCTATTAATTTGCATTCACCCATTATTACAGATTATTAGTGAGGTTACTTTGTAGTCAATAACAGTAAACTAAATCATGATTTAGGCCGTGTCTCAAAGCTCAAGTCCATACTACACACAGTTACTAGGAACTAGCTGACTAGTAAACTTCACTAGAGAGCTTTGGACATGTATACTTGACTCGTGGCCTTCATAGATTATTTTTCTCAAAAGTATGACATCACAGTGCAGCACTGAATTAAGAAGGCAGTGTCCTAATGCAGTTTCAGGGGCGAATGCTAGTCACGAAAGTTAGGCTTGCTCTTTTATTCATAGGGGAAGATGGGAGGATATAATTCATAATTAATAAAAATAATCAGACCCACATAAATAATTTATTTTATAATTATGAAATCATTATGAGTCATGGATCATATTCGCTTATCAGATGTAGAAGTTCGATATAATATAACAAAAATGGCCAACAAAACAGTTTATTTAGTTTTTTTTTTCGATCCTGCCAACCAGTGCACATTGTTGTATTGAGCTGCACTGAACGAGCGCACATATTCTCTATAATGTCTGTCTTCTCTTGAATAGTCCTTCGGGAAAATGGATTTAATAATAAGGTTTCAGTAACACACAATTCCGAACTCATTGCAATACTCCAAATTAATGTTTAAGAATTAATAATACATGCAGCAGCTAACACATGCATTCCGCTCATACAATTACATTGCACTCGCAAATCACAGCACATTCCCGCTGTCAATACTGCTCTGGGTAACGTTAAATAGTCGTTGGTGTAGCTCTCGGACCAGAGCTTCAAACAACACATAACAGAAGCATGTGCACCTAGGACGGACCAAGGAGGAAGGCACTTGCGCGCACATCATATTCTCGCTATTTCTACGTCTTTCCTGTAGCTCCGAGAAACGAGCAAGCTTTGCGATACTTGCGGTGTGAAACCTGCGGATGGTACAGACGTGGACAAATTATTAACAAAATTGACGATTTTTATGATAATTCTGTTTACAAAATTTGACTTTTCAATTTCGACTACCGTACAGTTGACAATTTTGCATATTTCTATCATTACAGTATACAGAAATATGCAAAAATTTCAACTGTAGTTCAAATTAAAGAGTTAAATTTTGTAAAAATATATAATAAAAATCTTCAATTTTGCTAATAATTTGTAAATTAACAAAAATGTCAACTACAGTCTAAATTGAAGAGTCTAATTTTGTAAAACTATAAAATAAAAATCTTCAGTTTTGCTAATAATTTGGAAATATCCAAAATGTCAACTGTATTCCAAATTGAAGAATCGAATTTTGTAAAAATATATAATAAAAATCTTCAGTTTTGCTAATAATTTGTAAATATGAAAAAATATCAAATGTAGTCCAAATTGAAGAGTTAAATTTTCTAAAAATGTACAATACAAATCTTCAATTTTGCTAATAATTTGGAAATACGTAAAAATGTCAACTGTAGTCTAAATTGAAGAATCATATTTTGTAAAAATATATATAAAAAAATCTTCAATTTTGCTAATAATTTGTCCACGCAAGCATAGCATGCCCTGAGAAATTGCCCCTGTGCAGTTTCATTACGGGTTAAGTGAAAAAGATCACAACCTAAAATATTACAATATTTAAAAAATGTATAGAAGGTACCAGAGTAGCAATGTCAATGTTGAAGGTTAATGTTAACATATTGTTCTGTAGTTTACTTCCAAAGCATCTTCAGATTTCATAGCTCCAATTGCTGATGAGGCATCCATGTTTGCTTAATGTACAAGTCATCAGTCAAGCAAGTATTTTTGTTCACTAGTTACTGTGGACTTGTTTCCTATAAATTATGTAGCTTTGAATCATGACTTCTGACGTCATATCCGGCTATTTAGTCAACTACCTAGTTTACTTCAGCTGTAAATATAGCTTTGGGACACGGCCTAATTATCTAGTTTTGAATCCTTTAGATGAAGACTTACCACTGCCTCCTCCTAGACAATAGAACTGCTCAAATTGATTTTCCATATTCAGTTATTTCTTTCCAACCATTAATTTTGTCATCTTTGGTTAATGTGTCGCTAAATCGGCTAAATAATATATAGATTTTTTTACATTTAATTCTGTGTAATATGCACAGTTTAAATTTTCGTTGCTCTTCTCTCTTCACCATTGCAAAAGAAAAAAATTAGACACAGCAATACTTTTTTTTTTTTTTTTTTTTTTTTTTTTTTTTTTTTTTTAATGCAGCATTTATACTCACTACCATTCAGATTATTATAGTCACATCGTGATTATCATGACACTGATATATACAGTTATAGTCCAAGAGGCCATGACACCTGATATGGTTCTCTAACAAACTTGTAATTTTTAATATTTTTCTAACGGAAATTAATAATAATAAATTAGTAAACTGATGGGTATTATGCAACAGAAATTATTAGCATTAGTAATTTGTAAATTTATTATAATAATATTAGTAAAATCATGCAACAGGGTCCTGGCTATTAAAATAATGGTTTACATACTTTTATAAATGTATCGAAGTGTCGAGCAATAACTAAAATCCAAGAAGATACACCAATCCAACTAATGAAGTACTATTGGGATGCTAGATGGAAAATGGAAGAAATCCAAAATCCAGAGCATTAGCAAACAACATAGATATATCGAAGTTAAATATTTAAGATTATGTAATGTTTTCAGATTTATGATACACATATGTTTAGCATTCTGTGTGATTAAAGAGATTAAATGCGATTTTCTCTTGCAACCTGGGAACTGCAAACAGAGAAATCATGTGTCCATCTAGTGATGAACATGCAAGATGAAAAAGAAAAAAAAAAACGGAGAGTAAGAAACTTACTATTGCGCAATATTTACACAGATAAGTGTCTGATTGACAAAATTATCGCACTATAAGATTATTATTGAAAATATAAGCGACATTGAATTTATTTAAAATTGAAATGATGAAAAAAAGTTCATTTGTTACAAGTGTAGAAAGACAGAAGGGCAAAACAAATTAGTGAATAACAGTAACGGCACTTAAAGACACATATTATGCAGCTTGACAACCACAATGTGTCTTCTTTCATAAATTCAGGCATAGAGTATGTGAATACAATTTTTCATGTTGCAGCGAGAGCTTCGGGAACAGCAACAGCAACTTCTTCTCCAGCTCCACCAGCAACAACAACAACAGCTGCAGCAACAGCAACAGATACAGGCACAGGGCAATAACAACTCTCTCCAGCTCAAGTGGGCAGAACGCAAACCTGTGCCTGCAGGCAAAGTCAAGTCCCTTGCTGAGATACAAGCTGAGGAACAGGAGCAGTTGGCTAAGGTAATTAGATCACAGTTCTACAGACTGATGAGATAGGTATGTAATTATAAATATTCCGTTGCAAAACTTTTAAACAGTCACCCATGATTTTACACTTTTTGGATGTTGTGCCAAGTTCTCGCCTTATATTCCTAGCAAATTCTCGAAACTGTAAGCACACTCACACCCTACATCTCAGGAGTGAAGTCCTGCCTGTTAGAAAGATTTACGAGGGTTGATTCCTATGCTGTACCTCTGACTCACTTACAATTGAAAAAAAAAAAAAAATCATACCTCATATTTCCACGTAGTCCTCTAATACAGCGTTTCTCAAACTATGGTCCGCGGACCACCTGTGGTGCCCTTGTGATCCTTCAAAAAAGGCAGAAGAAAAAATAAAATTCAAACGAATTGTGTATCACTCTGTAGCTGAAAATCTCAGAGTTTGGAAATGACGCATGTCAATAGCCTTTCACTTTTTCTCTCAGTACTGACATTTTATTAAATATATTACCCTATCCGTCTACTGACTTCCCACTCTACTCTCAACAACAAAAGAGGGATTTAAAGCACTATGAACGTGGTGTTTCTCGCCATCTTTTCCCTGCACATCTGGCGCCGCCCCTGTAACCCAGCCAGGAACCACTCAAATTCATAACAGAGGACCGAACCTTTTTATGTATTTATGACTTTCTTAATAGTTTTGCCTACACCCAGTCTGCACATTGAAATGGTCACGTACTGTACTTAGTACACCAATAATATAACTCTGAGGTCACAATTTGAAACTTATTTTCCTAGTAAATATGACGAATTTTCATGGGTTCGTGATCACTTTCATTGCGATATTGAAACTAACAAACTTTCATTGAGTGAATTGAACTCTCGAATGAGACCAGACTTAAAATGAAATTCCAAGCGGAAGGTATGGTTAATTTCTGGACCTCATCACAAGTGAAAAGAAAACACAGTGAACTATACAATGGTTTTTTATAGATTATAATTCAGTTTGTTTCTACGTATCTGTGTGAGAAAGGGTTTTCATCACTAACTCTAATAAAAATAAAGTAGGTTACCAAAATCGACTCGATATATGTGATGATCTCCGACTTAAGCTTACCAATATACGCCCAAATATAGAACTGTGCAGGAATCGGCAGGCTCATCACATTTCGTTAATGTGAGTGCCAACATTTATTTACCTTATTTCTTTTAGTTAATAAGTTAAAGATTATCCTAACTCTAATAATCTTGAATTATTAAAGAAACAAAAATGAATTTTCTTCTATTAACATCAGCTTAATTAGTTAATACTGATATAAAATTAATTTAATTTAATTAATTTTAATTGATTAATTCTATTTTAAAATAGAAGTATATTGATATTAAAATATACTACAAAAATGATAAATTTGCTTTCGAAGGGAACAAGAGTAAGATGGTCCTCGGAACTGTTCTGACTTAAAAACTGGTCCCCACTTCAAAGAAGTTTGAGAAACTCTGCTTTAATACACTTCTCCCAACGATGCTCCAACATTTCCACAGCTTCCTGGAAGAAGGGCTGTCCAACCTCTGCAAACCATTGGTTTACAGACTATATGACTTCATTATTGGATGAAATTTTCATTCCACACAAGTGTTCTTTGAGTTTTGGGAATAGCCTGAAGTCTCTGGGTGCCAGATCTGGTGAATAGGGTGGATGGTCCAGCAATTCAAATCCTGCTGTTGAAATTGTAGCCATTGCAACTAAGGACTTGTGACTTGGAGCATAGTCTTGGTGAAAAAGAATCTTTCAACTCACCATAACATTTCTCTTTGATAGCATCCAGCAATTTTTCAATTAAATTTGCATATTAAAGGTCTGTTATATTGATATAAATTTTAATGGTACCATATTTAATAGGACCAGACAGTGCATGGCCTATGTGGATGATATTGTGGTCATGAGTAGATCTCTTGGAGTGCTAAATGAAATAGTAACCCAAATTCAAATAGAAGCAGAGCACATGGGGTTAAAAATTAATAAAGAGAAAACTAAATATATGAGAAACATAAGACCAAGTGGCGTTTTTAATAAAGATATTATAATAAATGGACAGAAATATGAGGAAGCAGATTCTTTTAAATATTTAGGAGTTCTAATTACCCAAGAAAACACTGCAGATGCGGATATGAGGCAAAAAATTGCTGGGGGAAATAGATGCTTGAGAGCCCTTAACAAAACTTTGAGAGCGAGATGCATAAGTAAAAAAGTAAAACTTACATTAATAAAACAGTCGTAAGACCAATTGTGCTTTATGGCAGTGAAACTTGGACTCTGTCGAAGAAAATGGAACAACAACTGATGACATGGGAAAGGAAAATTCTAAGGAAAATCTATGGTCCTAAATATGAGAATGGGCACTGGAGAATTAGATATAATACAGAACTGAAAACTCAATATAAATCTCCAGATATTGTTGCTGAAATCAAAGTCCGTAGGTTGGAATGGTTAGGACATGTAATCAGAATGAATGATCAGAGAATACCAAAAAAGATTCTAAACACAAAACCAGAAGGCAGGCGCAATATTGGCAGACAGAAACTAAGATGGTTGGATGGAGTGGAGGACGATTTAAAGACTAGGCGTGAGAAGATGGAGGCAGAAGGCTCTGGTTGGACAGGAATGGACCAAGATCCTAAGGGAGGCCAAGGCTAGACTATAAGGACCGTAGTGCCAAAGAAGAAGAAAGGTCTGTTATTGTGACTTCTTTCTGCAAATAGTCTCAAAATAACACCTTGGGCTTCCAAAAAACAGAGAGCAAAACCTTGCCTGCTGATGGTTGCACCTTGAATTTTTTAGGAGATGGTAAACCCTTACGTTTCCCCTCAATACTTTGAATCTTGGTTTCAGGGTCGTAGTGGTGAACCCATGTCCATAGTCACATACATATCGTTAAAGAAATTTTTTTTTGTTTGCTTTAAAATTAGTTAAATGTTGCTTGAAGAGCTAAGTTTGATTTTTCCTCACATATTATGTATTACCAACAGGGTGAATCCTTCACAAATTGCAATTGATTTTGCAAGTGTATCATTTTGATTTCAGCAGCAAGAAAGGGAACGAGCTGAACGTGCACAACAGCAGAAGGAGGTGTCTCTGCCTCCTTCGGCTGGTATTTGGGGAACTGCTTCACAGTCCTTATCCTGGACATCTAGTGGTGCTGGTACAACCACAGTTTGGGGTAGCACAGCTCCTGCAACCACAGGTATGCATTGTTAAATAATGAAAATAGATGGTTTTTTTAAATGACATTAAGTTTAACTCTAGGTTCGTTCCAACAACAGTCAGGAACCGTCTGTAACCATCGTGAGCATGCGCAGTACAGAAAAAGCGTTCCAACACAATCCGAACCAGTCCTGAACTGGAAACATGTACTGCAGTCGGGCGTTCCAACAAGCTTTTGACACGGGTTCGGAATGATCAGAAATAGTCCGTGGATTGAGGCATGTACGGAAGAGTATGCGAGACGCGCATGCGCATAAGCTCACCAACATCTCCTGGATACTGAAGAAAGACATGATCGACTGTTCACACCAATAAGGTTAAGATGAAAAGTGCCAGTGCAGACGAATAATAAAACTAGAGATTTAATTTAAATTTTCGCCAAAAAGAAAGGGAATGGAAATTATTTGGGTATTGAAATAGTTAATTACAATTTCGACATGCAGCTTTAAGTATAATAAATAACGTACATATATTAAAAATTAAAAAAAAAAAAGAACTATTTTTAGATGAGAGTCCCCCAGTACACGACATTGAATTAGCGGAATTCTTGCCTTCCACATTTTTTGTCATCTTTTTATAGAAAATGATCGAAATTCTATTTTCTGCAATTAGAATTAGCTGCAAAACGATAATAATAAGCATCCCGTTCTTAGCAAAGATGATCACAGTTATAGCATCTCTGGATTTAGTACATAACGATTCGCGAAAGCGTTCCAATAGCATCCAGTCCAGTTTCAATCCCATAGCAGATGCTCAACTAGGCATGCACATAAGATGATACAGGAACCATACATGAACTGATCCATGAACCGCTTGTTGGAACGAACCTACTGTCTACCAAGCCATAGGGTGTACACATGAAGGATACTGCATGTTGAAGCATGTAAACCTTTCAGTTCATTCTTCTTGCTGTAGACACAGCTGTTTATAAAGACAAATGCAATAAAGCTTCATTTTCACATATACGTTTTTATGGAGATCTGAAAAAAAAAACAGTAAAAATAAGAAAAACATAATTGAAATGACATTTAAAGCATCATTACATTAAATAATAACTTATAATTATTTTACAAAAACGTTAGTTATTTTGGATTGCTTGCTTTTATTTGCTCCTAAGAAATAAATCATTACTTGTACATAAATTCCAATGAGAAAGATTTTTATGATGGAAACATTTCACTTGCTCAGGACATACTGTATTAATTACTCTGCTTTTGTCATGCAGTAACACATTATCCTGTACTTGAAAGATTTGGGGGGGGGGGGGGGAAGGATTTATCACTAACATAACATAACTGAAATTTTTTTTTTTTTCGTTGCATATTCAGTACCCTCCAAGTTAGAAATAGGCTTATTGCAGGTTTTATCATAAATTTCTTTCACTGCTAAGAATTCTTTTGCTCAGTCCAATGTTGAAATTGAGAACATATACAGGGAAGAAAACTGGCAGGAAGAAGATTAGCATTCATATTATTCTTATCTGACTGGGGAGCGGAACTGACCTTGTGCAATATCTCATAAATTGTGAGATGTGCGCAGACGCGAAAGTATTGATTTTTTCCGAGAAACAAATGTCATTGACCTTGATATAATCTAGAGAGTAAAATAAATATTAATCTTGATATAACCTTGGAATTGATTTAGACATTGAAAAACGAGATGACAAATTGAATTTATTTGAATATTATTTACAATTAACGCTAATTATTATAGTAACAGAACATAACCTTCTGCGACAGTATTGGATTTCCAGCCTCCATGACGTTTCGCTAGTTGTCTTTCGATTGCATATCCGAGAATAATCAATACTTGTGCTTCCATATTGCTACAATGATGTTTTCTGATTGGTGGAACACCTGAACTTTAATGAATAGGTGTACTTTAATGAGGTCCATTAAAGGGCTGCTACCAGGTGTATAATTACTACATATCAGCATGGTTGAGCATAAAAAGCATTGCAAAATTCTGTTATCTCTCTTTCCCCTCACCGCAAACTGTGACGTTGCACGAGGAAGAGATATAGTAAAGGAACTATAACTACTTGGAATAATTGCATCATAAGATTAACTTGCTTCCTGATACTTAAATATTGGTCAACTTATTATTATTATTATTATTATTATTATTATTATTATTATTATTATTATTATTATTATTGTTATTGATGTCCCTTCATCGTCGTCCCCCTCCCATCAGCAGAATTTCTTAAGCAAGTTCTATCATATGCATGTATATTTTAGTAATCTTTTTCATTATATTGATGTTAATAGTTGATAAAATAGGGTTAATAGTTGATAAAATAGGGTTAATAGTTGATAAAATAGTGAACGAGTGTTATGGAAAAATGGGAAGTACCCTAGAAACCTGCTCCAGCACTTCATTTCACCAAAATACCACTTGGATTTGTCAGAATTTTCAATCCAGATCTCCAGCATGAAAAGTCGTTGGTGTAGCTATATAATGAAATGTGATAAATTGTGTACAAAGGTGTAGTTGGCTTCTGGGACGAAGTGGTGCCTAGTACAGTGAAACCTGCTGGGAAGGCAACTGGGAAAGCCAAGCCTGGGACAGCGAGCACTTCAGCTGGAAACAACTCTTCAGGGAAAACTGGGAGCAGTAAGACTCGCAGCAAGAAAGAGGAGGCCCTAGTGATGAAACTGTTCGAGCAGAATGTGCCTCGTGGTGATGAGTTCACACAGTGGTGCAACAAGGCCCTGAGCGGGCTCCAGTCTTCTGTGGACAGTGAGTATGCTTGTCACCTAATTTGTTCGAGTTATTTATTCCTTTTGTGAAAACTGCTGAACAGAACTGAAGACTAAATGCAGGAAATGTGTTGTTGTTGTTGTTATCTAATGCCGGGTTTTGGCAACGAAGCCATTAGCGTTCTTGCTCTCCAATATTTCTCTGTGGTAGATCCATCAGGTAGAACTTCACAGGTTTGTAGATTATCTTCAGTCATTTCTTCTTCTTCGTTGCATAGAGGGCAGTTTGGTTTTGTGTAAATTCCTATTTTATTCAAGTGTTTGGCCAAATAATCGTGTTCTGTAAGCAGTCTGAATTTTGCTACTGCAGATTTACGTGGGATTTCTGGAATAATTTGTTTTTTTTTTTTTTTTTTTTTTTTTATTTATTATTAAAATGCTCTGTTTTTTATCTTTGCCTTTGGTACATAGTGCTTGGTTTTGCTTGATTTTATATATATTTTTAATTAGTCTTTTGATGGATGTAAAAGGTAGGCTTGTATTTGTATTCTGAATTAAATTGGAATCTTTTTTTTTTTGGCAAGAAAGTCAGCAGTTTCATTTCCAGCAATTCCGCAATGTGCAGGTATCCATTGCAGTTGAATTCTTTTCTGTAGTTTTTGAAGTTTGTTGGATCATTTTGTGACATTCTTTAATTTGGATTGACATTTTATATGAATTTATTGCATATAATGCTGCTTTAGAATCAGAGAGAATGACAGCATTTTGAAATTCATCTATTCTGTACAGTAGGTGTTGGAGTGAGATATGAATAGCCATTATTTCCGCATCAAAATTTGTTGTATGATGTCCTGCTGGTTGATAAAATGAGAATAACGCACACGTAATTCCTGATCCTGAGTTGTTATCGATAGCAGACCCATCTGTGTAGATATGTAACCATTCTTCTGGTGGGTATCTATTGTTCTATCTATTAATGCTAATGCTTTTAGTACAGGTTTGGAAGTTTCAGATTTTGTAACTGATTCTTCTAAATCTATTTGAATGTTAATAGGTTCGAAGGTTAGAGGAAATATTAGTAAGTAAAATCCCTCGTACCCGGCACCCAAATAACCAGCAATACCAAAACAACGGCACTTTTGGCTAGGCCAAAAAAAGATAATAGTCGTTCATGCGAAAGAAAAGTCGGACGAAGATGTGAGTTGTTTTCATGGATTGCACATGCCGCATATTTTGCTTATTCTTTACATTTTTCATGCGTGAAATAGACTGAAAAACCCATTATGTCCCTGGAGTAGATCTGGTAGCGTCAGTAAGCTGTTAGTTGGGCCTTGCAAACAATGCGCAGAGACGATATCTTTAAATTTACCACTTGAACTTGGCCTTTTCGAAGGGTGTTGAATGAGTCTAAATAGGAAAGTGTGAAATTCTCTGTTCCTACAGCACATAAAAGTTTCATTCGAGTGATAATATATAGGCTATAAACAAGCAGACATTAGAGATATGTTAAAGAGGTTCAAATCATCAAGCTCTTCACATTACATGGCTGCCATTTAAAATTGTCATAAGGTTACAAAAACTTTTAGTATTTTTTATGCTATTATGTATTACAATAATAAACATTGTACGTATTTTAAAACTTTATTTTTAAATATTTATATGAAAATTACTAAATTTCAACATGGAAAAAATGTTTGTGCAGTACAGTATGTCTTTACATAACCTATAAACATATTTTCCAGTTATCCGCCACTGGCTTTGTCGGATATGAGAAATTCTACTGTAGTGCACTTGACGTGATAGTAAGCAGAAAAACTGTGTCCAGATGTCTCACTACTTCAGGACTGATGTCGAGAATCATCTAACTTGAACCTTGTGCTTATGAATGACGAGTCCACTTTCCAGCTTTTTTCCTTAGTCTAGGAGTGGATACATTATGGGTATCAGGGGAGGTAAATGAAGAGAAGGAATTAGAGATACAAATGAAGAGTACAAGGGAAAAATAATCAGTCACAATTCTCTTTAGGGTGATGCCATCATCTGATTCAGTACATTACTGCAAAATTTATTGCTGTTCCTAATTAAAATTTTAATCATTTGCTAGAATTAAAAATGTTTAATTTAATAAAAGAATGTGAGAAAATTAATCGAAGTTTGAATTTCATACACACGACCTTTAATCCAACCTTCATTTGTGCATAAAAATATACTCTTTACAGTCTCTTGAGTGCAATTTGAGTATACAGTATGTTCCTAAAATTTTCCAGACGCATTTTTAGGTAGATGTTCTAAACTTTTAGTCACCACTGTATTTGTGTATATTCATTTCAATGGATTGAGATTTAATCTGAGTCACTTGGCTGATGATTAGGTGAATGATTAAATGAACTGTTAGATGTTTAGTCATTTAATGAAATCAGTTTTGTTTCCACTTTTGATTAAATTGGTTGAGTGAACTGAGTGGTTTGTTCTTAATACAGTATATTTAACAGGCTCTATGACTTGACTTGACTTGACTTGTGTGTTTCAGTACCCACGTTTGTAGGCTTCCTGCGTGATATCGAATCGCCATATGAGGTGAAGGACTATGTGCGGCTGTATCTTGGGGAGGGAAAGGAAGCTCAGGAATTCGCAAGGCAATTCTTGGAGAGGCGATCTAAGTGGAAGAGTGCACAGCGGGCAGTGCCTCTAGAGGACGACATGTGCATACCTGCACCTGCTGTCAACCCCCTTAATACAGACTTCCAGGAAGTCAAGGTACTGCCATCGTACGAATATGCACATGCACGCACACACATTCCTCTCCCTCTCTCTCTCTCTCTCCCCCCTCCCTCCCCGTCCCCATCCCCTCCCCCTCCCCATCCCTCTCCTTGCTCTCCCCCACCCTTCCTCTCTCCCCTATACCCTCTCTCTCTTTCTCTCCCTCCTTCTCTCTCTTCTCTCCACTCCCCCTGTCCCCCTCTCTCACAAAAAGGGAAAAGCATATCACTCATGAAAACCTCGTAAATCCAAGTAAATATGTTGGGACCGGACCCTCATCTTATGGAAAAGAATTTACCGGGCCGCGGTCTCTCAGAGGTTGAGTACCATTGATCTACGATCAAGAGAATTCTGTGGTGACAAGGGTAAGAGGGAAAACACATTCTGTTTTTCTTTTGAAGCACTCAAGCTCATAAAATACGAAGTTGTGTTCTCCCCTTCCCTGGTCCATATCTTTTCTTTTTCTTTCCTTGCTTGCATTCCAGAAAGTTGTATGTATATGTATCTAATGCTGAAGAGTTAACAGTGAAGCTTTTCCAGTAAAAGAACTGAAACATGGCAACAGCGGTTTTACGAGGAAATTCAGGAATTTGATTAGAGTTCTCCAAAAGTTCCTTAAGTTTACAATTTTCATTCATCAACCTATTATAATTTTCGTTCATTTTCTTCTTTATTATTCGTTTTATTAATTCATAAGGGAATGCAGTTGTTTTTTGTTTCATTTTGGAGCTTTTTTAGTTAACATATCAGCTTTTTCATTTTCTTCTATATTACAATGTGCTGGAATCCATTGCGTAACTAATTTTTCCGAAGTTCTTAAATTTGTTCAGTCATAGAATGTATTTCTTTGCTTTTCTTCATTTTGGGGTAAGTGGTGGATGCTATTGCCTGAATTGCAGCTTTAGAATCTGATAATATGACAATATTTTTGCAGTAGTATAACCAAAAGAATATACATCTTGATTACACAACTTTTAACTTCGGAATATGTATTATATGTCTTTCTCGTGTTAAATTCTATCGTACCTGGTTAACATGTTTCGGCCTGTTATGGGTCTTCTTCAGAACTGGCTGTTGCTGGTCTTGGCGCCTTTTGTTTTGTTTCCTGTGGGAGTGTGTTTGTGTAGTGTAATGTGGAGTCAAAGAGAGAGTGTGTTCTGAAATTGAGTTGTGTATTGAGAATTTCATTTGGATATGTTTTTGTGTGTCTATATATTTCATATTGTTCTAGTGTGTTTAGTTTCTAGCTTTTTGGTTAGATGTGTAGAATTTCCATGTCTGTGTTGATGTCTCTGTAGGTGTGGTTCATACTGAAATGTAACACCTGCAACAACTTCTACATAGGACAAAAAGGGAGATCATTTCAAACACGTTACAAAGAACACATCACAGCCATAACAAAATTACAAAACACATCCACATATGCAGAACACGTCACAAATGCTAACCACACCTACAGAGACAACAACACAGACATGGAAATTCTACACATCCAATCGAAAAGCCAGAAACTAAACACTCTAGAACAATACGAAATATACAGACACACAAAAACACATCCAAATGAAATTCTCAACACACAACCCAATTTCAGAACACACACACTCTTTGACTCTACATTACACTACACAAACACACCCCCACAGGAAAAAAAACAAAAGGCGCCAAGACCAGCAACAGCCAGTTCTGAAGAAGGCCCACAACAGACCAAAACATGTTAACCAGGTACGATAGAATTTAACACGAGAAAGACATATAATGCATATTCCAAAAGAATATGTTTTGGAGAGAAGGAAAATGGCTTCAATCTCTCCAGAACGATGTAGGAAAAGTCATGATAAATTTGTAACTGCTTCACTCATGTCACTTTTTACTTCCTGTAATTTCCAGGGCAAAGGCAAGAAGGCAAAGAAGAGTAAGATGTTTCGAGTCGATAACCGCATCCTGGGCTTCAATGTGACCGCAGCACAGGACCGAATCAACGTAGGGGATCGCGACTATGGCGAGGGAATGTGAGTGGCACACCAGTACGATCGTCAAGGAGGTCCAGTACACAGGGGGAGCTGTCATTCACACAACAGAGACTCCTTGTAGTATGAATCTGTGAGTACAATGAGAGGGTCGTGTGTGATACTGCGAGAGCAAGAGAAAGCAACCTTCAGCCACGTTTTAAAAAGAGATATTTTGTAATTATTTTGTGTGCAGTATTTCTGGCTTATATGTTTCTTTTTGTTCATATCTTCACACATTGAATGCGGCCTTAGAGAACGTTGCACCCATAAGTGAACTAGTGTAACACATTTCATCCTGCCTGCAGAAAACTTGATAGTGATTATTGTCGTGGAAACAGAACTCAAAATCTGTTTCGTTATGACAGGAGAGATAGTGAGGCAGAACGTTCTTTTGATTTTTCTCAGATAATCAAATTAACAAGTTGTAACATATAAACAAACATACTGTAAATTGAAAAATATTTCCCTTTCCATCCGTTTTAGCATTCCTGAAATTTTTAGCAGTTTGACCTCCATAAAAAAAAAAAAAGAAGTAATATTTTTAATGGTAGTATTGTTACCATGCCATGTTTATACAGTGTCACTTGTTACTGTTGGAAATGATTTGAGTGAACTCTTTATTCAATTGATTGGTACAAATATGTGGTTTGCATTGTCGTACTTTATGTAACAAGATTTGCTCTGGAATTGTGTGGAAGAATTCAAAGTTAACTCTATGGTTTATTTATTTTTTTTGGTACTCTTTGCACATAAGCTATAGAATAGTAAGTTATTACACTGACACATGATGTGACTACAAAATGAAAACTGAATTGTATTAAAATGAAGTGGCATTGTGTAAGCATGGCTGTTGTGCGAGATATCGAGGTAGCACAAGCAGACGGTGCTCTTCTGTGCATTTCTACTTAGTGTTTCATTACTTGCTCTGATCTTTGTGCCGTTTTGCTGAAATACTGAACACAGCAGATATGTAATTGATTTAAAGAAGTGTTATTTAAACATAGCAAGCCTTACTAAGAGAGAGCCTTTTATAGGTTTAGCAGACTACGGTTATACAGTACATTTGGAAATAATTTAACATAAAACATTACTTTTGTACCTTGTACATAGTTGTATGATATTGCAGCGTTGTAATAATAACTAGGAGGATGATGATGCAGGAGTTTTGTTATTGTTGTTTACTTTTCCTCCGTCGGAGATGGTGGGGGGCCTGTAAATATTTTCAGATCATGATTCTTGGTTGTTATGAGTTATCCTTAAAAAAAAAAAAAAATGAAAAGAAAAAATAACTTGACTATTGATGTCTGACCTTTTTAGCTACTTCCCAATGCACCAGTAAGTAAAACATCTGTGACTATCAACTAAATCAATTCAACAGTTTGCAGCAAAGATAGTTTGGCGTAATTTTTATGTCTTAATATATATATATATATATATATATATATATATATATATATATATATGTATATAAGACATGTTTAATTTTACATGTTCTATAGATTTATTCATATGTTATAAAAGCTAATTCTGTGCACATACATTTGAAAATTACGATCTGGGAGCCATTTCAAATGTGAAACATCGTATATGTTTCAGTTATTTTTTATTATATATCTTCATTATTTCATAATGTATAAGTACATTCTCAATGGATATATATTGTTTTTCTGCTTAATCCAAATGTAGAATTAAATCTTCAATGGCAATATTGAGATTGTGGGCATATTGTACTGACAGTTCACTTCCAGTTTGTTAATCCTGCTAAGAGAAAACATTCACATTTGACTAGACGCCTTCACTTCTAGTGTTATATAGAGCATTCCAGCGATAAGTACCGGTTTATTCTTCAGCTGCTGGACAGCACGGTGCTTGAGCGACCGCTGTTAACCAGACCCTTAAACTCACAGCGCTTCACCAAATTAAAACTTACATGCATACTTACTAACGATAATATGTTGTATTTAACATTAATTATTATATATTATATTAATTACAGAATTTTGTACTCACTCTCATGACAGTAGCTGCTGGAAGTTTTTTATTATTACAGTAGAACCTCTATTATCCGTGGTAATGAAGGAGATGGACTGAACGGTTGATCGAAAAAATCGGATAATCTGTACAATGAAAGATTTTGTAATTTCCTCCGTGGTCTTGTATTTAACTCTCTATGTAGTGGATCAGAAATTCACTAATTTAAGTCTGGTTGTCAACGACAGGTTTTTAAGAGGCAAGGAAGCCCTTTGTAATGACTGTCTCAAGAAAGATAGGAATAAAGGAGGTCTCATGTTGTAGATTTACATACTGTATTTGCTCGCGTAATTTGCGCACTTATTAATTAACTTTGGCCACTGAAAAATTGGGGTGCGTAAAATATACGGATTTTTCAAATAAAAGGTCCTGTTCTGAGTTTATCTCAATTAGTATATGTATAGGTAAGTATTTACGGTAGGGCTAATTTTCTATACCGGTAACTTGTCTCTACCAAGGACAAGCATTGTTAAAGTAGCGGGACTTTGGTGTTTCTTTCTGAAGCAGGTACTTCAGTTGCTGGTGAATGACCTACGATGGACTGTAGGGAAGGAAAATCCCTACTGCACTGAAAAAAAATATGTACGTAATCCCTACTACGCTGAGAAAAATGTGTGTGCAAAATACACGGAGCAAAAATAAAGTTCAAAATAATCCCTTAAAAATTAGCATGCGCAAAATACGCGAGGGCGCAAATTACGCGAGCAAATACAGTAATATTTTACACTTTTTTCCTTGTTTTTTTTTATTAAATCGCACAGTTGTAACTCCAATCTTGTATTGTGATGCCAGATGAGCCACAGTTTCTCTTTCTCAAACCATTCAATTATTTCCATTTTTTTCGATATGTAGCACAACACGTTTTTTGTTATCATCTGTGGAAGACATTTTATATACAAGTTATATTTATAGAATGGCAATTTGACCGGTAGACAATGTTGTGTAACGATAAAGGCTTGTAATAAGACTCTCTAGCAAAAACATGTAGAATCTACTTGCACAAAACAGCACTTCATATAAGTTATTTATTTCTGAAGAAAAAGAAGCGCAAGAAACAGACAGTCGGATAATCCGCCAATCGGTTAATAGGGTGACGGATAATCGGGGTTCTACTGTATTTTATTTATTTATATACATTAAAAAACTATTATATACGTAAAACAGAAATTAAAGAATTTACTCCCATATGAGCAAACGCTCATTTTCGTGAGAAGTGTTGAACATTTTGCGCTATACAGAATTCACATCGCTATAAAAAACCATCGTTCATGTTCATAAGCTCCACTGCACTGATTTGTCTTATTGCGTCACAAATGTTATCTTTCAGTTGTCAATTGTGTGAAGATTATTTGCATACACTTTGTTTTTAGTGTTCCCCATAAATAAAAATCTAACGGTATTATATCTGGGATACGAGCTGGCCATTACCCTCTATTGATAATTCTCCACCCAAAGATACGGCTGAATTCTGTCATAGACGCATTGGCAGTATGAGCAGTTGCATTATCCTGTTGAAAATACCCAGAATGTGAATGATGGCTTTTTATGGCTATGTGAACTCTGTGTAGCGCAAATGGTCAAGACTTCCAGCAGCTATTGTCAAATTCTGTAATTAATATAACATATAATAATTAATGTTAAATACAACATATTATGGTTAGTAAATATGGATGTAAGTTTTAATTCGGTGAAGTGCTGTGAGTTTAAGGGCCCAGTAGATGACAGTCGCTCAAGCACCATGCTGCCCAGCCGAAGAATAAACCAATACTTATCGCTGGAATGCTCTGTAGTACTTTACTAGCTGATAGTCACGGCAGAAATGAAGAATCGGTAATGATCACAGTACTATAGGATGATCTTCTTGTATTTGCTGTGATGCTTACACGCACCTTATCAATACTTAGAGAGATTGATGTCTGAAAAATGCAGGGAGAGGGAAATGAATAGAATTATTCTTCAAGTTGCCAGGCAATGACAGTGTAGACTAATATGTGCAAGGACCTAGGTTCGAATCTCTGTATCTTTTCAAATTATTTTCTAGTGATCAGCCATTTTTTTTTGTCTTTAAACAATTTTTTCGCGTGTGCCAAGCTATGAATCTTGTTGGTTGATGTAAACAGGAATTATATACAAACATACGTGAAATTCAGTAAAAGGATACCAATATCATATTAATGTAAAAAGAAAGAAGTATTGAACAATAAAAAATAAAGCAAAAAGAAAGTAAGTATGGATTCCTGATCGCTGGCAAACAGTCTGCAACTGGTGTGCAGTCAAGAAACCTCACTACAACATTCTAAAACATACTTCTTGTCTGACTGCCTATGCGTAAACAAGTGTGTTTTGAATTTAATTATCTGACTCTGCTATTTTGATATTCCTACAAGAAAGAGTTCTTCAAAGTCCTGGAAAATTGGATAGAGATGACTTGCTCTGATCTGGCACAGATTATATATCACCTTTCTGATAAACTAATAGATTGCCCACCAGTTTAAGGATTATTTCTTTATTGTGTTATTATAAAAAGTATTCCAGTATGCATGGGAGAGAGATGGGTTATGTATGGAACATTACTTTGCCCATATGTTTATAAAGGATGTGCCTACACATTTTAGAAATAGCAAAGCTTTAGAGAGAAAAAAAGATGTGGTGCATGTATTTTGTAATTACTCTTCGTATTTTGGACACAAGTCTTACTTCACTGATAAAGCAGTGGCAGGTTTTGGAGATGATTTCTGGGATCCACCCTTCCTACGAAAATAATTGAGTGCAGGAGAAGAAAGATGAAAATTAATATTATGAGGAAATTGTATGACATTGCATAGAATTCTGCAGTATATACAGAATTGTCGCTAATGATGAAAGTACATTTCTTCAGTCGTGTTTAAGAAAGCTGTACATGGAAAGAAAGATGAAGGTATAGTTACAAGCTGACGAGGTGGCATGTGACATATGAAGAGCAGAGGGTATTCCTTTTATCTTAATTGTGAAGCACGGACAGATGTGACTTCGTACACAGACATGTGTATATCACCCAAACATATTGGTGCATTTTCATTCAGTAACCTGCTCTTATTGTGAGTGTGTTAAGTGCTAAGTCTTTATTTTTTTTATGCGTAATAGTATTATCTCTTTGCTGAGTAGGTTACCTTTCCTCATTGCCCACGCACCTCAACCTACAGGTCACTCATAAATGACATTCCTGATATTGGCCTTTTTCTCAGCTTGTAGCAATAATAGTAAAACCAGGAGAAATATATATGGATCCAGTAGAGTAGTTTGTTAGGTTGGCCAGTGTATTTTTTTCTCTGGTGTGTCTCAAAATGTTAGCAATGATAAAAGATCATTTTTCAGTCATGTTTAGGAAAACTATAAGGGGAAGAAAGATGAAAGCACTAATGAAAGCAGGAGAAAAATATGAGGACCCAGTAAAGTATTTTGTTAGGTTGGGCGGTGTATTTTGTTCTCTGGTATGTCTCAAAATATCAGTAATACTGAGAGATCATTCTTCAGTTGTGTTTAGGGAAACTGTAGAGAGAAAGAAAAATGAAAGCACTAATGAAATCAGCAGAAATATATGAGTATCCAGTAGATATTTTTTTTTTAGGTTGGTCAGTGTATTTTATTGTTCTCTGGTGTGGCTCAAAATATCAGTAATGATGAAAGATCATTCTTCAGCCATGTTTAGAAAAACTCTACAGGGAAAGAAAGATGAAAGCACTAATTAAATCAGGAGAAATATCTGAGTATCCAGCAGAGAATTTTTTTAGGTTGTACAGTGTATTTTGTTGTCTCAAAATATCAGTAATGATTGAAGATCATTCTTCAGTAATGTTAAGAAAACTGTACAGTGTGTCTCAAAATATCAGTAATGATGAAAGATCATTCTTCACTAATGTTAGGAAAACTGTACATGTGTCTCAAAATATCAGTAATGATGAAAGATCATTCTTCAGCCATGTTTAGGAAAACTGTACAGGGAAAGAAAGATGAAAGCACTAACGAAATCAAGAGAAATATATGAGGATCCAGTAGAGCATTTTATTAGATTGGCCAGTGTATTTTGTTGTTTGGTGTGTCTCAAAATATCAGTAATGATGAAAGATCATTCTTCAGTAATGTTAGGAAAACTGTACAGGGAAAGAAAGATGAAAGCGCTAACAAAATCAGGAGAAATATATGAGGATCCAGTAGAATATTTTGTTAGGTTGGCCAGTGTATTTTGTTATTCTCTGGTGTGTGTCAAAATATCAGTAATTATGAAAGATCATTCTTCAGTCATGTTTAGGAAAACTCTACAGAGAAAAAAGATGAAAGCACTAACGAAATCAAGAGAAATATATGAGGATCCAGTAGAGAATTTTTTTGGATTTGCCAGTGTATTTTGTTGTCTCATAATATCAGTACTGATGAAAGATCATTCTTCAGCCATGTTTAGGAAAACTGTACAGGGAAAGAAAGATAGAAGCACTAACGAAATCAAGAGAAATATATGAGGATCCAGTAGAGAATTTTTTTGGATTTGCCAGTGTATTTTGTTGTCTCATAATATCAGTACTGATGAAAGATCATTCTTCAGCCATGTTTAGGAAAACTGTTCAGGGAAAGAAAGATAGAAGCACTAACGAAATCAGGAGAAATATCTGAGTATCCAGCAGAGAACTTTTTTTAGGTTGGCCAGTGTATTTTGCTGTCTCAAAATATCAGTAATGATGAAAGATCATTCTTCAGTAATGTTTAGGAAAACTGTACAGGGAAAGAAAGATGAAAGCGCTAACAAAATCAGGAGAAATATAAGAGGATCCAGTAGAGTATTCATTAGATTGGCCAGTATATTTTGTTGCTTGGTGTGTCTCAAAATATCAGTAATGATGAAAGATCATTCTTCAGTAATGTTAGGAAAACTGTACAGGGAAAGAAAGATGAAAACGCTAACAAAATCAGGAGAAATATATGAGGATCCAGTAGAATATTTTGTTAGGTAGTCCAGTGTATTTTGTTATTTTCTGGTGTGTCTCAAAATATTAGTAATTATGAAAGATCATTCTTCAGTCATGTTTAGGAAAACTGTACAGGGAAAGAAAGATAAAAACACTAATGAAACTAGGGAAATAGACGAGGATCCAGTGCAGTATTTTCTTAGGTTGGCCAATGTATTTTATTGCATAGAATTCTGGGTGAGTCCCAAAATATCAGTAATGATGAAAGATGATTCTTCAGTCATTGTTAGGAAAACTCTATAGGGTAAGAAAGATGAAATTATTAGTGAAATCAAGAGAATTATATGAGGATCCAAGTACGGTATTTTGTTAGATTGGCCGATGTATTTTGTGGCTTAAATTTCTGTGATGTGTCTCAAAATGTCACTACATTTCTTCATGCATGGTTAGGAAAACTCTAAAGGGAAATAAAAATGATGAAGGTTCTAGTGAAACCAAATTGACTATCTTGTCTTGTTGGCTATACTGGGTAATTGTGACAGTTAATTTTCTTTTCTCTGCGGGTGTCTTTTTTCGTAGTTTAAGGACGGTAATCTTTTTTCAGTGTAATTTTTTTTACATTTGTCGGCATTACTTTTAAATTCTTATTAGTAAATAACAATATGACATTTATCAATAAATTGTCTTTTGAATTCTCTGCATCTATACATTAAGTACTTCGAGTTCAGTTAAAAGAAATGTTTACTTATAATTAATACCCATCAGAAGAAAGTATTTTTTCTAGAACCATGTTTTGTCATAGTTCATCTTTATCTCCATCACTTTTCGATTTACTTTCTTCTTTTAATTCCTATAAATAAGGTAAGTATACTGTATGTCCCTATTATGCATGAGTTGTTCTCTGAAATTCCAATTTTTTTTTTTATCCGTCAGTTGTCACTTGTCGCTTCCATTTTCTGTAATTAAGCTCCTCATGGCTATACTTCATGAACTGACACTGTCATAAAGGTACAGAATGTCATGTCTTAATATCATCTAAATCTTTTCTGTGAATTCTTTATCTTATGTGCAATATAGATTATGGAAATCTCATTCATGTCTGTGTTAATTTCATTTTATTATGCAGATATTTAACTATTGAAACAGACCAGTACAGATGAATTTGTATTCATTTGTTCATGCATATGAGTGGACTTGTATTAGTTTGTCGTTATTTTACACAATAGCTAATCAAACAAAAGTATTTAAAAAACTGAGCTAAACCATTTTTGCTGCAACCTCTTCTTTCCAAAAGAGAAAAATGTATGCTGTTCACGAAAACATAAAGTGTGTCCCATAAATATAAAAATGAAAACATGTATCTTTACCCAAGCAGTTAGTGATCTGTTATTAGAGGTGAAATAATAATACTTCACCGCACTCCATACCTTATAAAGTGCTGGATTTCCGAGCCCACATTTTTTCATCACACACTGGTAGTGGTAACTTTTTAGCCATCTACTTTTCTTTATTATTTGTTCTTGCAATAACCATCGTGAGGTCTCCAGAGGAAAGAATGAGTAAACAGATTGTTAAATGACATCCAAAAGGAAAAAAAGGGTTAGGTAGATTGGAATTAAAAGATTTTGTTGAGTTTTGAGTATTTCAGAATTTTTAAATTTCGTAATTATCATTGTAAGAGTGCTTAAATAGGAGAAACTAATGTTTTATTGCTAATTTATCACGAAAATTCTGATGTTGGTAAATTAATAACAATAATAATGACAGTAGACAGTAGGGGGTCCCATGTTATATCAAAGAACCTTGTTTCTGAGAATTAGAGAATTTCATACAAACTTTACTAGCCATTTTTCTCACATGTCAAAATTCAATTCTACTAATCTAACTCTTGCCTATCAGCCTAACATGGGGTAATGGATTCCACATTACCGGTGCTCCCACTTAAAGGAATTCATTACTTCCAGACTAGCGGAGTTCATAAACATTTTGAAAGATTACTGTATTTGGGCAAACCAGCGTACATTTCAAACCCGTTAGTTATGACACAAATATGTCCTAATTAATACTCAAATTGTTTAATAAGCACTGACTAATGTTTTACAACAAAGCATTTTTCAAGAAATTATACAGACAGTTAGTAAAATGCAAAAAGGCTATATAAATTTAGCTATGACCTACAACTTAATGTTGTGGGTTTAGATAACTGCAGATTTCTCATAAGAGTATACAATCAAAGGAAGTGTGTTGAAAAATATGAACAGCTGGAAAGGAGTGAACATAACCATTGTTCATCAAATAATGTACTGGATTTTATACAGTTAAGTTGTGTTTTCTTGAAGACACTGTAAATTTGTATTTTTTGTTCTTCCTTTTCCTTTCTCGCTTTCTTTGTAGCTCCGTGTAAAATTACATCACAGGATATATTTAAAGAAATTGAAGTTGATGAACTTGACGTCTTTGAAACCCATGCTTCATTTTCATCACAGCACATTTTTCTCTACCATACCAACAGAAATAACATACACATTACAGACATTGAGCAAATAGACTTTGAGTATTACTTCTGAAACTATGGGACTCGAGATATAAATACACAATTATGCTTTTGTATATTGGACAATTGATACCTCATATATTTATGCATACAAGAAAAGTAGACTCAACATTTATGCTGCCTATTTTTTTTTTCAGCCCGCAATTTTACAATCTTCCTATGGATTTTGAATGTTTAAATTCTCTCCCTTTGTAATATAAGATGCATTTATACAGATGGCAGAATTGTTTTCCGGTGCTGTGTTTCTAACACCGTAGTTTCTCTTGTCTTTCACATCTAAAAGTCTGAGTGGTCTGTGAGTACATGCAGTTGTGTGTATTGTGTGCATCAGCCCCTCTGGACCATGCTGCCTCTGGATTGAGTCTTTTTATCCCAGTTTGCGGAGAAAAAGTAAAATTAAATCATTTATAGCAATTATAGTTTAATTAAAGAAATAAAAAAGGATAATATTTAATACATAATTATGAATGTTCTTTAAATAACTGGAATTATGCGTGAATATTTGTTTTAGAAAGTGTTGGTTGCCAAAAATGTAATTTCCAGTTTGTCATCTGTGATATTGAAGAAATAAAGATCCTGTAAACTTCGATAACTTGTAGAATTGTTTTGTTTTCTTTTAATTTTTTGGTATTTCTTAGTCATATCGGTCTGGGTAGCGCAGTCGGTATAGCGCTGGCCTTCTGTGCTCGAGATTGTGGGTTCGATCCCGTCCCAGGTCGATGGCATTTAAGGGGAGTTGGTCATTATCGCATGCAAAATAATGGTAAAAATAGCCTATCTTCAAACAGTCATAAATATAATACTATTTATCAGAGGTCTTTCATTTTTGTTAGCTATGTGTGTATACATATTAAGCTTTAAAGTGAAAAAGAATGCTTACTCTAGAATAAATCTTTATCCTTAAATTAATTTTTTAAATTAAGCACAATTTTTTTTTTTATAAATTCACTACATGTCTGTGATTAGGTACACTCTATTCACTTATTATAGCACATATTGAATTGAAAATTTGACCAGTTATTGCTAATAGATACTAAAACATACCCTACTAAAATTATTCATGTATCTGTAATATTATGAGTATAGGGCTTATAGCAATCATCACCATCAATAAATTAAAAAAAAAATTGACGAAGATTAGTATAAGCCCTATGCCCATAGGCCTAATATTACAGATATTTTAATAATTTTAGTAGAGTATGTTTTAGTATCTGTTAGCAGTAAGTGGCCAAAATTTTAATTCAATGTGTGCTAGGATAAGTGAATAGAGTGAACCTAATCACAGGTATGTAGTGAATTTATATAAAAAATATGTTTAAATTCAAAAATTAATTTAAGGGTAAGATTTACACTAGATTAACCATTCTTCTTTCATTTTAAAGCTTAATGTGTATATATATATATCACTAAAAAAAATGAAAGAGCTGTGATATATAGTATTACATTTATGACTGCTTGAAGATAGGCTATTCTTATCATCACTTTGCATGCAATAACGTCCAATTCCCCTTAAGGGTATATGTACATGAACGACCACAAATATTATCAGAAAATGCAGGCTCTAAATTTCTAAAATTTTATAAGGAAATGAACTCACAATTGGACAAAAATTACAAGGTACCACAACAAGACTTATTAGAAATTAAATATTTGATAAAAATATAAAAAAGGTTGCTAATAATATTTTTTAGAATTCACTTTTTACTTTACATTAAATTTTCCAAAATTTTAAAATTTTCACTCATATTATTTCATAACTCCACAACCATTAAAGATAGAATTCTGAAATTTTGTACTGTGATTTAACATGCATTTATGCATAAGGTAGACTACAATAATGCCCATTTCTTTGAAAATAGAAAAATTAGGTCACATAACATTATGTGAATTTTAATATATTTTATATAGGACAAATATAAAATTAATTGTATTAAAATAAACAACTCTACATGTCTGAGAGTAGTCTACTTTTCAGAAATAAGTGTTTACTACATGCAGGAAAAATATTTAAAATGTCGGAGAGATCACAACAACTTTATGGTTACCAAATGATGTAACTGCAGATTTTTTTTTCATACTTCGATAAAACTGGTTTGAAAAATATTATTAGTAACCGTTTGTATAGTTTTATCAGATATTTAAGTTCTAATAAGTCTTGTTGTGGTACCTTGTAATTTTTGTCCAATTGTGAGTTCATTTTCTTATAAAATTTTGGAAATTTAGAGCCTGCATTATCTGATAATATTAAATAATTTTGTGGTCATTCACGTACATATACCCTTAAGTGTGCTTAAATGCGAAAGGCTCATGTCATTAAATTTATTGGCATGCAAAGCAACTCCTGCGGGACAAAATTTCCAGCACATCGGCGATGCTGATATAACCTTGGCAGTTGCGAGCATTGTTAAATAGACCATAATTTTTTTTTTCTTTTCCTTAGTCTTATGCTGACAGTTGATGTCTCTAGCATTTTGAAACTCGATATTTAGAATCATGTTACTCAAAACCTCGAAGTCACGTTGGATACATTGTGTTTGGCTTGAGCAATATGACTCTGAGGATGAATTTGTTGTGAAATTTCGGATAAATCAAATCTTAGTACAGAATTAGAAAACCCAAAAATCTACAACTAATCACCTAAAAATCTGAATCTCATAATTGAAATGTTAACGAAAATTAATAAGAAAATGTGAGTCTTATAACACATTATGATATAATTTATGTAGAAAAATTTTTTAATGATATCTCATACGACTTCATTTTATTACAACTAATGATTAATTCCAAAATGTTATTGGAATGATGTTAAAAATTAAGGAATTCATGTGGATATTCTGGTCAGACAGATTATGTAGCTGTTTTCTTGGGGCAATCATCTTGCCTACGTAGGTTTTGTCCGATTATTTATTGAACATCTGTATGTGTGATACAGATAAAAAGCATAATTATGTATTGTTTACAGTTAATGCTATGTGCAGAAGTAATTGTCTCATATGTTACGAACTTGAGACTGACATTGGGTTAACATTGCTTGCTTTTGTACTGAAAGCTGTCAATGTTTCTTAGGAAGAGTGAATTTGTTTTTGTGAAAAGCAGTAATTTTTATTTTTCTCAGCAGGTTGGGACATTGTTATAATGGTAAATCGGAAATCATAGCCAGGGCATCTCGTGTTCTGAACAATGTAAAGAGTGCAAACTGTACAACTGAGGAACTGATGTTCATTCTTTTGTGAATTGAACAGTTTCAGTGATACAAAGTGACTATTATATTTAAAAAAAATAATAAAGACGTTGGTAAGTTATGTTATTTTATTTAATTAAAATTTACCTAATAGAGTTACTCTTTGCTTCATGCGACAACAAATTTATAGCAAGTGCAGTTCAAAACGTATCATTGACTTGATTGTTCATTTTTCTCTTATATCAGTAAAGAACATAAAAATGTGGATACGAAATACATATGACTTCGAAATTTTTACCAGGTACTACACAACAAGAGCATCGAATTTGCCTCTTTGTTTATTTTCATAATCAATCCATTCAGATACACAATAGCGAGTTCGACATTGGTAAGTTATGTTATTGTATTTAAATATACTTAATAACAATCTCTTTGCTTCATCCATTAAAAATACAATTATATATTTCCCGTTTCCTGTGTAATTTCTACAGATGACTGTTTCAGTTGTCCATTGCATGTATTGGTTGCCATGTATAACAAAAGAAGAAAATCTGTGATGCGACAACACATGAAGGACCAAGGCCGACCAGCCGTCTGTTGACTCAAGTCCACATGTCTCAGCAGAGGTGAATGATTGAAACAAAATAGAGGAATCATGTGATTAACATGATGATCCCTTAGCTGTCAATAGCTGGGTTCTGTAGCTGGATTTCGCTACCTGTTGTAGCTCCTCAAATTCATCACGATGCTGGGTGGGCACAGGTTCCATACACTGGCGGAGATTTCACGAGAAATTTCCGTCCCCGTAAGGACTCGAACCAGTGCACATTACATAACATGAGTCCAAGCATATGCCATGGTGCAATGGCATGTGACTATGTATAACAACTATTGGAACAGAAAATTGACTGTTCAGTTTATTGACAAAATTTCTGTCAAATAATTCCTAATCATAAAGATTTGCAAATAGAAAAAGGAAGTATTAATTGCCCAGGTCTCTCATATCTTCCAAGATAAATTTTTTTGTGCGAGATCGTGGGTATTTGCTTGTTTTCCACACAGAACCAATACGCGGTAAGTGTGAAATACCACATTCAGTATTCCCAACGTAACACGCATAACAATTTCCCTCTTCTTACCGCTTAAGAGCGACATTCATTTTACTGCTTTAGGCTTTTAACGTATTATTTTTAGAGACATTTAACATAGTAATAATTATAAATTGGAAACTTACCACTGCAATTTCACCTAAATTGCAATGTTAATTATTGTTTTTAAATATTTGCAAAAATTAAGTAAAGTCTACTACTCCATGAAACTTATTGCATTCCTGATACAAGTAACATTAAGGAAGCCGTGAAAAAATCAACAAGATTCCAGATGCGGATGTTATTACTGCAATATGTTATATACATAATAATGTTAAAATATTAAAATGAAAAATAAATCATTACATTACATTACATTGTTTTAAGTTCGCATTTATAGACTGGGGGAAAAAAAAGACAGACGTATATCACGGCCTGCTGGAGTATAGTAAACACAGAAAACATTTTATAGCAACAATGTTGAAGAAAGATATTTTGGTTTTCCGAAGTTGCCGTCATTAAACAGAAACCAACATGGAGATTTCATTGCAACTAATTAGAAATTCGTCTTTCAGGTATGTAATAAACGATCTTCGCACAAAATAATGTACGATACACGAGCGGTATGTTTGTTTTCATGTTCTCGGATATTAAAAAGCTCAACTACGTTTCGCTTTTTCAATCCTTTCCTCGAACATGAAAACGTCAACATACCGCTCTTGTAACGTATATTACTATTCTGAATTTGAGGATGAGTCTGCTGCCTTTACATGGATACCTACCTACACTGATATATTATGCTTAAATCCCCAAGCTAGGCGCATTCTCATCTATACTGGTGACTGTGCTAAGGTTTGCTGTGTATCCAGAGCTCACTGGACGAGACTCATCCTTGTGTCACAAGAGTCACTTATCCCAGACTTAACCAGGACTGGAATCTGGGCTGCCTGCGTGGTAGACTGGACCATATGAAGAACAAACTGATGTGATGAGGGGACTTAAACTTGTTGTTTAAGCTAACAAGTAACAAAGAGGTGCCTACAGAAGCTGCATTACCACCAACGCAGTCCCACTATATTTTTTTTTCACTGCTTATGGAAGTTTTACATTCATGTTAGTCTTCCAGAAAGAAATATATTTTGTGCGAGATCCTGCGTATTTGCTTCCTTTCCGCACAGAACCAATAGGCGGTAAGTGTGAAATACCACATTGAGTATTTCCAACGTAACACACATAACAATTTCCCTATTCTTACCACTTAAGCATCATATTCATTTTACTGCTTTAGGCTTTTAACATATTATTTTTAAAGACGTTCAGTATAGTAATAATTATAAATTGGAAACTTACCACTGCAATTTCACCTAAATTGCACTGTTAATTATTGTCTTTAAATATTTGCAAAAATTAAGTAAACTCTACAACACCATTAAAGTTACTGCATTCGTGATGCAAGTAACATTAAGGAAGCCGTGAAAAAATGAACAAGATTCCAGACTCAACATAGACTGGAGGGGGGGGGGGGGGAAGACAGACGTATATCACGGCCTGCTGCAGTATAGTAAACACAGAAAATATTTTATAGGAACAATGTTGAAGATAGATATATTTGTTTTCCAAAGTTGCCATCATTGAACAGAAACAAAGATGGAGATTTCATTGCAACTAATTAGAAATTCCTCTTTCAAGTATGTAATAAACGATCTTAGCACAAAATAATGTAAGATACACGAGCGGTATGTTTATTTTCATGTTCTCGGAAATTAAAAAAGCTCAACTACGTTTCGCTTTTTCAATCTTTTCCTCGAACATGAAAACGTCAACATACCGCTCTTGTAAAGCATATTACTATTGCTCCCTACATTCACTACAATTACTGGCAGTGCAGACTCCAACAGAAAGGTAATGGTTAAGCATTCAGTGTGTTATTATTTTTAATATTTCTCCATACTGCTTCTATTCTGTATGTAAACATAAATATTTATCAGTTTCTTTTATTGTTGGTACCCCTCATTTCTCGTGAAAAACAAAAACTGAATAGACTGTAGTGGACTTTATGTTGTCAACAAACAGCTGGATACATTAAGAAGACTGCAGGTATTGACATTTGTTGCTTATGAACTAGTGTATTCAGAGTGTACAAGCAAATGGGATTCTTAAAATGTTGTTGGCCTTATGCCAGCCAACCTTGGAGACCTTCATCATCTTCTCAACAAGTGGTGCATAATACCGTGTTTTATGTACCCTTCATGTCCACATCTGTGGAGTAACGGTCAGCGTGTCTGCCCGCGAAATCAGGTGGCCCGGGTTCGAATCCCGGTCGGGACAAGTTACCTGGTTGAGGTTTTTTCCGGGGTTTTCCCTCAACCCAATATGAGCAAATGCTGGGTAACTTTCGGTGCTGGACCCCGGACTCATTTCACCGGCATTATCACCTTCATTTCATTCAGACGCTAAATAACCTAGATGTTGATACAGCGTCGTAAAATAACCCATTAAAAAAAAATGTACCCTTCATTGAAATTATTATGAATGTGCTTTGCCGTAACTTTGAAAAACACTAAATGAAAAAGAAATGTGTATAAAAGGCAAAAAGCATTGTCGTCTTTGGGAACGCAGAAAACTGTTCTTACTATTTGTGTTTATATATAGGTTTTGAATGTGCTGTGACGACTTTCCAACTAGAACTGTGTTGCTGCTCGACACTGATCGCTCTTCAGGTTACGAACACCGAATTCCCGCACTGCCATCTGTTGTCCTTTGCGGAAACGTCAAGAATCACTTCTGGTTTGTAAATCAGTAAATGCCCATCCATGATTTACAGTTTCGTAATTTGAAGCTCTTGCCATACTGCAACCACTGACGTCTTCATACTGCACTATACAATATTATGCTAGTTATAACTAATAAACACAATGAAGTACAGTAATACATAACACTTTATCCTAACGCCAATCTCCTCAATTATTAATTATTTGCACTTTTTTTAATACTTAGCACAACACGTTTTCTTTTGACATCCATGAAGACATTTTGCATAGAAGTTGCATGGTACAGTCACTCGAACAGTAGGACAGTGACTGGAAAATGCACGAGTTTGCAATTAGTGTGGGTGTTCTTGGGGTCGTTTATTTGAAAGTAGGTAGTGACTGTTTTACAAGTTGGGGAAAAACACCCGCTCCCACATCAATTCTTTCCATTGTCTGCAGCAGCAGCATCATATTACATACTGGTAATAATAACCCTCTAGAAAATAAATATATACAGTACTAACACAATGTACTTACTTACTGGCTTTTAAGGAACCCGAAGGTTCATTGCCGCGCTCACATAAGCCCGCCAGTGGTCCCTATCATGTGCAAGATTAATCCAGTCTCTATCATCATACCCCACCTCCCTCAAATCCATTTTAATATTATCCTCCCATCTACGTCTCGGCCTCTCTAAAGGTCTTTTTCCCTCCGGTCTCCCAACTAACACTCTATATGCATTTTTGGATTTGCCCATACGTGCTACATGCCCTGCCCATCTCAAACGTCTGGATTTAATGTTCCTAATTATGTCAGGTGAACAATACAATACGTGCAGTTCTGTGTTGTGTAACTTTATCCATTCTGCTGTAACTTCATCCCGCTTAGCCCCAAATATTTTCCTAAGCACCTTATTCTCAAACACCCTTAACCTATATTCCTCTCTCAGAGTGAGAGTCCAAGTTTCACAGCCATACAGAAGAACCGGTAATATAACTGCTTTATAAATTCTAACTTTCAGATTTTTTGACAGCAGACTGGATGATAAGAGCTTCTCAACCGAATAATAACACGCATTTCCCATATTTATTCTGCGTTTAATTTCCTCCCGAGTATCATTTATATTTGTTACTGTTGCTCCAAGATATTTGAATTTTTCCACCTCTTCGAAGGATAAATCTCCAATTTTTATATTTCCATTTCGTACAATATTCTGGTCACGAACTAACATAATGTACAATATTAAATTTTTTTGCAGCAAAAAAAAAAAAAAGAGCATGAAAAAGACAGTCAGATAATCCACTGATCGGTTAATAGGATGACGGATAATCAGGGTTCTACTGTATTTCTAATTGATACAGTATAGTATTAAAAGTGTTAATCAAGATATATAATTTATTCTAAATGAAAAAAGAAAAGTAAAAGTAAGTTTGAATACTTTTATTAAAATTGCATGAGTTTTAAAATGTCAACCTTGTAATATAGTACTATCATCAATATTATAAAACTTTTAATAGTTCCCTCCTCCTCCTCCTCCTCCTTTTTTTTTTTTTTTTTTTTTTTTTTTTTTTTTTTTTTTTTTTTAGCGTGCTTTCACAGCAGCAAAGACTTAGATAACCTCTTCAAAGTCAAGCGCCTTTATGAAACAGAAGATGTCGGGAATGTATGACTGCAGATGGACACCACATTGAGTTACTCCTATAACACAGGTTAGTACTCATTTTGAAGTAAAAATATAGTTGTGTGCCTGCTACTTACTGTTAATCAAGATTAGCCAACAGCGTGGTTCAGTCAGTTAAGGCACTTGCCTGCCGGTCTGAAGTTGCACTTGGGCGCAGGTTTGATCCCCACTTGGGCTGATTATCTGGTTGGGTTTTTTCCGAGGTTTTCCCCAACTGTAAGGTGAATGCCAGGTAATCTATGGCGAATTCTCGGCACCATTCACATGATTTCCGTCAGGAACTGAATGAGTGACAAGGACACCGTCAAAATCATTAGCAACAATGAACATGACTTTAAGTGGATCCTGTTCTTGCTGATACTTTTTTGGCCGTGGGAAATCATTGTGTCGCCACTCATTTGATTGTCTCTTCAATTGTGGTTGGTAGCATAGAACCCAGGTTTCATCTAAAGTTAAGATACGTTGAAGGAAACGCTCGCCTTCACGTTCATAGCATTCTAAATGCAATCTTGCTGTTTACATTCGCTGTCACATGTTTTCCTCTTTAAGATTGTGTGGAACCCACCGAGCGCAGATTTTCCTTATCTTTAACTTCATCTTAAGTATGTGAAGAATCATACCAGGAGCAATTCCAACTCCCCTTGCTAGTTCAATACAAGTCCAACAGTGGTGTTCTTCCAGCGGTGCTTTTAGTGTTCATATGCACATCATCACTTGCTGACTGCGGTCTGCCAGCTCCACATTTTTTATGAACATCTTCCCTCCCGTTGCAAAATGTATGTGCCCCCCTAGCCACGGTACGATATTGTGAAGTCTCTACCACAAGCTTCCAGTAATGCTGTATGGCATTGTCGAGCATTCTTGCCTCTTATAATCTGAATTTTAATTTGGCATTTTTGTTCGTATTTGTTAGACATATTAGAGCAGTACAGATAACAGTCTACAAATTAAACTCACTACAAACATCTTATAAATGAGATTATTGTCTTCAAACTCACAGACAACACACACCAGATGATCTTCTTTCTCATTGTTATCAGCTTGCTATCATGTGATAGCGTCACATACAAACATTGTTGCCACTAATTATTGAATGACCCATGTAAATGGTTAGAACAACCATTGGCATTAAACAAAACACTAAATCTAATCTAGCTATATATTCCACATTAGAGAGAGGTGAGAACATGTGGCATCAGTGTAGCTATAATGAATTACCCATAAAATAATTTAGGTATACAATTTTCTATATTTTAATGCTGACACAGCTGTCCTCTACTTTATGTGTCCAGTTTTTTTTTTTTTTTTTACATCAAATATCGTGGTTTTGCTCATGAATATGAATAAAATTATAATTTATTCGCATTGTGAACAGCAACATGTGCTACTGGCAGATTCTTGTTAATACAGCAGAGAGATGTCTGAAACAGGCTGGAAACCACTCGCTGGTTACATATTCTGAAAGAAAGCTTAATGCTTTTGTACTCTTTCTCCCTTCTTCCCCTCCCTCCCAGCAACCCATGAAAAGCAGGTAATTGGAAGGTAACATCTCACATCATCTGCGCCCTCAAATTCATTCCAATTCAAACCTTGCATAAACACGAAATATAAGAAAAACGAATAATTTATCCCTATACAAATAAGAACACCTCTGATTGAGGTTTTGACTGATATGTAGCAGTATATTTATAATCAGGAAGTTCTGAAAATGTATTTGAGGAAGACCATTGTATAATCTGAAGTCTGATCAGTGTAATACCTATATGTTATTAGTCAGCGACGTATGTAATGGAGGGGGAAATAAACTGGCCACCCTACCTCATTCACTGGTTTAGTTGCCTTATGAGTGATGCCTTATTGTTGTCACATGTGGTTCGAACCTTCAGACAGTTGAATAAATAAATAAATCCTTAAAAAAAAAAAAGTTAACATTTTTGTATGGTCTGAAATTTTGAAATGCGGTTTATAGCCTATATAGTTTCGAGATATATCTGTAAGGTAATTAATTAGCAACAATTCTATTTCTTTTTTTAAACTGCAACATCAGCGGGAATCTATTGAGTTTTTAACGGCGATCTGGTGAAATAAACTGCATGGGTTGGTGGCACTGAGTCGATTGCAGTGCCATCTCGTGGAAGACTGTGGTGTTGCCATTGCCGGGCAGAGGTTTGAATTTGTTCTAGTTTTGAGCCCTGATCAGAAGTTTGAGGTTTGGTTCGAGTTTGATATTTCCAAAAAAATAAGGTATGTAAAATGGGTAATAATTTTGTCACTTGCAGAATACTTGTTGTTTACGCTCCATATCTCGCAAGGACCTGTCATGATGCAGTTTGGATGAAAGAGGTGACAGTATTATGATTGACATGACATTAATTGTAAAGGTTTTTAATGTTGCATTTTAAATTTATTATAGAATAAGCACATAGTAGAGATGTGATATGAGAAGGTTAATTCTGCATCTGTATAGTTTCTGTACCGATATTGTGGCACCATTTTTAGAAACACCAGCATATCACAAAATAATGAATTTTGATTCATAGAGGTTGTACTGTGCACAGAATTTTTGTCAGTGGGTCAACTTGTCCCTAATTTAATTCCTTATCAAAGTCCAACCTTGTCATTGGCAGTGGATCACATGTCACTAATCTACATCTCGTCATTAAACGCTACATACCTAACCTTGTCACAAACAATGAGTCTGCTTTTCTCTAGTGGCTTAACTTATTAATCTATATCCTCACCAAACCGGTTAATGTATGGCTCTTAAGATCTAGCGACGAAGGAGTAATCTGTGGTGTGATAGCCCATGAAAGGCAAAGGCCAACCAGCCGACTGTTGGCTTCGTGTCCACATGCCCCAGTAGAGGTGAACGTTATCCACTCATTACTGGGGTTTCGTATGCTCATCACGATCTTCCCAGCTATTTGGAACCGGATTTCACTACCTAACATAGTTTCCCAAATTCATTACGATGCTGAGTGGACACTGGCCCCGTAGGTACATTGGGCGAAGTTCCATGAGAAAATTCCTTCCCCATGAGAACTCAAACGAGCCATCATTCTATAATGAGAGTTCAGACATGATGCCTTAGACCACGACGCTATGGCATGGGACAGATAGGAACACTTAGGGTATCTTATTTCCTGCAATTAGGAAGTCTAGCAACTTCACTGCAGTGAATAAGGGACAGAATGCTGCTATTGGGACCAAGTTCTTTTATGTATATTCATGGGTGAGCTGGCAGTGCATTTTTGCTAAATTACAGAGACTGTCAGTCTAATTTCTTATTAACAATGCACTTAATTTCAAATCGCAAAGAACTTAATAGGGTCTGTCTATGGTCCATGAACAGTTACTGCTGATTGTATTCATATTTTATATTTTACAGAAAAATGAAATAACTAAATAAGTTATATAACTGTAGCAATTAACATCTTTAATAAAACAAACATATCCTAAGTTTTCATGAATTCTTGATCACAAATGTGTAAAATATTGAGTTGCAAACTTTGGTAATACACATTGCAATAGAAGGACATTACATTTCTAGCTGAAATTTAAATGTTGATTTTCTGCTTTTAATGATTTAATACATACAGCTCTAGCAGTGCTGAATAAGGAGGTGAGAACTATCTTACATCTACTGTATTTTAATTAATATTACTGTAATTTAATTGAAATTAAAACAGTTGCCTGGTGGTCACTCACATTACAATCTTTTATCATCAAACTGAAACCTAAAGCTGTAAAAATGATTATATCGCACTTATTGTTTAACCTGTGTTTCTTTGGCAGTATTATAAATATGTGCCATAGTTAAATATTTTAATTTTTATCTTCCGTCGCTTTCTGTAAAATTCCATCTGCAAGATATTTCCACACAAACCACTTCACAATCATTTTGATCATCTGGTAATTTTGTAATTTAGCTAAGCATATTTCTCTTACATACCGGTACTATTTTACATTTATTAAACCAACACCCGTCTGAAGTCAGTTTGCAGTCCCAGAAATTTTCATTGTGCATGAGGAATGATGAGAATCTATCATGTAAAGAATTCACAACAGCAATAAAATTTTCATGGCAACGGCATAAGCACACATTGTGTGGCATTTTATTGGCAAACTTCACATTAAGAGTTTTCAGATGACAGAATTTGCTTTTTCCTCTCTTAATATCTTCATTCTCTAGACCAAACACTGAACGGGTTTCTGTAATTGATTGAAAAAGTATCAGAAGTACCGAGCTTGAAGTTTACACTTAGAACCATCATTATCTTTGACAGTTTCCACGTCTTTATCACTCTAGATGCCTGTCTAATAATATCATTACGTTCATAAAATTCTTTAACTTTTTTAATGGTACCGTCTGAATTCAGTACCAGTGAATTGATAGACCTATGTTTTTGCAGCTTTTAGGGTCTCCATTTCCTACAAGGATTTGAAATAGGCTAATTGATTTTCTTGGCTTTTCTTTGGCGATTTTGGTAATGCTGTCGCCCACGAGCAGTAGCTTTTCCAAGTGAATAAGAATTTTCATATACATTTGAAGATGTTTGATTCTGAAATGCCATCCTTTGTTTTTTTAGTGCTCTGTGTCTTGAAACTCGCCTCTTTGCATTTCTTCTTTGTTCTTGTTTAATTGCTTTCTTTTTTTCTATCTCCCAGTTTTTTCTCTTTTCTTTCTCATAGATTGTTTTTGTTTGTCCTTGTATTCATCACACATTCACACTTCCCTTATCTTTTAACTTCTACTCCCACTTTCTCATTTATTCTGCACAAAATAATGTCATGGCTGCAAAATAAAATAACACTTCCAGAATTCTTTTAAAGCTGTGAAATGGGTGTTAAAAGTGATGTGATTTTTCATATTTCTTCAACTTTTATACATGTATTAAAAACTCTTGTCGTTTTGAAATAATTTCTTCTGATCATTACAAAAAATTGTATCATGTTACTGGAGGTTAAGTGTAAAAAAAATATCGATATTGTATTTTATTCAGTTTTTATATTGTAGCCTATTTCTGGGAGCCTCTGTTACATCTTTCTGTTAATTCTTTTTTATATTTATAAGTTTATTTATCGGAAGCTGATTAATTTTTGTTCATTATATGATTAAATTACGTTAGGGATAGCAGTGTAATTATGAAGACTAATCCTATTAATTGGCACTCAAATCATACTATTGGTTCTAGAATCAGCAGTAGCTGTTATTCGTTATTAGCATGAAGATTGGTTTTTCAAGCCGCAATCACAATGATGAGGCACAGTGTATTATGTGTAAAAAAAACACATTATCTGTAAGAAATTTAATGTACAGCAACATTACGATATACAGTTCCCATCAATACAAGAACATCACAAAAGATGATAGGATGAAAATGATTGATTATAAAAAAACATTTGAAACTATAAGTAGTCCAAAATTTTACTAAAATGTTGTTGTTGTTATCTAATGCTGGGCTTTGGCAACGAAGCCATTAGCGTTCTTGCTCTCCAATATTTCTCTGTGGTGGATCCATCAGCTAGAACTTCACAGGTTTGTAGATGATCTTCAGCCATTTCTTCTTCTTTGTTGCATAGAGGGCAATTTGGATTTTTTACTAAAATGTTGAAAATCTAACTAGAAGTTATAATACCGTGTCGTTAATTTTAAAAGTTTTACTGTGGTTACTATTTATTTGTTTAAATTCCATCTTGCTCTAAGTTTGCAGAAGAAGTAATGTGAATATTTGGAAGCATTTATAGATGTAAACAGTTTTTTTTACAAATAAATGTCCACAAACTAGGAGAAGACCACGTTTGACAGATTCTCAAATATAGTCCATTATGAGAGTGCAAATCTAGTCTTTCAGGTAAAGCTCCCTGTAAAGCAGATTTGAATAATTTCAAGGGAAAAATTGTTCCAGGGCAGGGTATCGATCCCGGAACAATTTTTCCCTTGAAATTATTCATTATGAGAATAGTTTCCACTAAGACATTGGAAGAATTATTTCTAGAGAATGTCACAAAAATTTAGGAGATTGAAACTTTCACAAATAAGGACAATCCCGGATGTTTATAAATGTGTGTTAAAACAAAAGAGATTTCAGTTGTTATAATTTTATTTTGAAAAATTCGTCAATATATAAAAATTTTGAAAAGGTGTCAAGATATAGTATAAGGCCTATGCGCATTTATTCATGAATGGGTAGTGTCATTCACAATATAGTAATGTCTCAAATTGTTTGTGTTATAATGTGAAATAATTTTTATAAAGAATTATTGTCAAGTATGCCTTCAAAGAAATATTATTTAACATGATTGTCGAAACAAATTTCTTAAATAAATGATCCTAGTAGGGATATGTATAGCCTAGTATTAATTTTACATTGGTGTAGTACGTAACATAACTTATTCCCTGTATATGGTTGTGAAACTTGGACTCTCACTTTGAGAGAAGAACATAGGTTAAGGGTGTTTGAGAATACGGTGCTTAGGAAAATATTTGAGGCTATGAGGGATGAAGTTACAGGAGAATGGAGAAAGTTACACAACACAGAACTGCACGCATTGTATTCTTCACCTGACATAATTAGGAACATTAAATCCTGACGTTTGAGATGGGCAGGGCATGTAGCACGTATGGGCGAATGCAGAAATGCATATAGAGTGTTAGTTGGGAGGCTGGAGGGAAAAAGACCTTTAGGGAGGCCGAGACGTAGATGGGAAGATAATATTAAAATGGATTTGAGGGAGGTGGGATGTGGTGATGGAGACTGGATTGGTCTTGCTCAGGATAGGGACCAATGGCTGGCTTGTGTGAGGGCGGCAGTGAACCTCCAGGTTCCTTGAAAGCCAGTGAGTAAGTAAGTATAATGTACATCCCTAACTGATGGTTTTTCTTGCACTCACTCAAACCACAGTGCTCGCAACGTGCACTCTGATACACAACAGTTCGTAACCTTACCTGTGTCCTTGACATGCCTGCCTTATACAGTATTCCTGAAAATATGAAGTTGCAGTTACTGGTACTGTTGCTCTAAAGTGCTACCGGTAATTTCAATGAGTGGTGCTTGTTTGAGGAAAGTTTGCAATCCAATTCTCTTAAAAGCTAATAATAACTTGTCTTTTGGAAGATTTGCTGAAAAATGTTTGAAAGGCTATTATTAAATCATAAACAAAGATATGCTATTTTTAATTTTTTTTTTCGGCACCGTACAAAAATACTAGGTTCAGTTATGTTCAGTTATTGCTTGAACACAGCCACAAGAATCTGCCATTACTGTAAGTTCGACTGACCAACTTAGCTTTTTCTTTTGTCACATTCAGAATAACAGTTGCTAAACCTTGAGTGGTTTTGTCTTCCGATACACTGAAGAATCGTGCAAACCATTCTTGCATGGAATCATTCACAGAGTTTCGAAATACAATGCTCGTTTACTTCACTATATCTCGAGTGCAGGTTTTCCATCTGTTCACTCAGTTTTCTGCTAAGTCCTACAGAATATTTTACAACTATTCTTCCATTATCAACTGATGTAATAAATACTGGTAAATTCTGCCCCTGCTACCTTAATCTTGCATTAATTTATTGATTTTATGTTTGTAAAAGAATTTAATACATGGTTGGAAACAGGCAATAATACGTATATTTCATTTTTATACAAAATATCAATCTCAATTTAATTATAAACAATACATCACTTTTTACAGGATACCGGGAAGTACAAATATGTTCAATCACGTATAAATAGACTGATTCCCACTGCTGGCCCACATCTAGGTTCGTTGTTCTGGATGCACCACTGATAAGACCCAGAGTGAACATAACATCCTCCACCTATGACAAAGAAGAAATAGATAATTGTTACTTGATATAATCACAGTCTACTATATACAGTCGCGAAGCTTGAGGTGTTTTTTTGCAAATCTCGTGATAAAGCGCTCCAAGCAGTTAGCAACTAGAAACAATAGACTGTCCATGGTCGACTTTGGACTGTGTCGTATTTCTATCGAGTGCTAGCTCGTTGCTTATTTCACATTGATGCTTGT